>NC_062539.1:14909384-14999384 GCF_022655615.1 Tachysurus fulvidraco
TTTAGCTAATTAGCAATTAGCATGTATTGTACAGCAGCATTAATATTACACATTGAACGAACAAATTAACATCACTTGCTCAATTAGCAAGATAATTCTGCTTATCAATCAGAAAACAGAAAACAATTAGCATTGTTAGCATACATAAAAGTTTGTCTCTACTGACAGACACCGACCTGATAACAGATTTAGAATAACAGGGTTGTTTAGGAAACAATGGTTTCTGATGTTTGATGTTAAATCCTAAATCTAAATGAAATGTGCTGAATTATAGCATTTTTTTTAGCATTGTAGCATTTTGTTTTTTGATAATGTGTAGATGGTTTTATGAAAAACAAAAAGATCTATAAATCCTAAAAGAGCATGTGTTTTGAGATTGTCATGATGGCTTGGACATAATGGCTTGGTTTGTTTTCTGTCTTGGGCCATATGCTTTAGTTTGGTTTTTTGTTTTCTCACCTGAAAGGTGTGTTTGCCTTTCCTGATCGCTATCTTGTTCCCACCTCAGCACACCTGATCCCCATGTCTAGCTAATTAACCTCACTATTTATACTTTTTGTTTTGTATGTGCAGTTGTTCAGTCCTTTTTTTTAAAATTATTATTGTTATTATTGCCTGCTGTGCTCTGTTTTATATTTTATAGTTTTCTTGTATCTTGTTTTATAATTTCGTTGCTCAGTTCTTCCCCTAGTGTTCACCTGAGTTTGTTGATTTTATGATTTTTATTAATAAAACCTCTGTCTGTTTTTTTCTCCAGTGGACAGTGGTGGCTTATGTGGTTAAATGCTGCTACTTTGGGGCCCTTGAGCAAGGCCCCTACCCTCTCTGGTCCAGGAATGCTGTGTTATGGCTGAACCTGCACTCTGACCCCAACCTCCAGAATTGTGGTCCTGACAAAAATATTACAATTTTGCTTCACTTTGGTTTAATTTGATATTCCTGTATAATGCTAATTCTCTGATTTTCAGCCTGCACAATGTTTGTATTTGATTAGTGATTTAGGACTAAGTAGCTAGTTAATGACTAGTTTAAATCTCCCAAGATATATTTTGCTAATTATACTTAACATAAAATAAGTTCAATTTATTTTAATTTAAATTAAACTTATGAATTTAAATTCAAAATAAAGTCGATGAACCTTTGATGCTAATCTAATGTTTCAGATAATTCAGCTATATTTACTTCAACATAACAATTTCCCATAGCTATAGCTGCTTTATGGCTTGCAGTGGCATGAGTTAAATATCGTCTGAATTTAGTACCAATCATCTGCTTGTTTAGAACTAATTACTCGATTAGCCGCTAGCACATGCTATTTATATTTGATTAGTGATTAGCATGTGTGATTACCTAAAGCTAAGCTGCACATGAATCTTAAAATCACTAAAGTCCAGAGATAAATGTTTCAGGTGCCACTGCTAGCTAACAGAATCTAGTCTTTTTAGAGCAAAATTTCTTCATTCTTGCATTGTATGTTTTACAAAATAGATGAGATTCTGTTAACATCTCAAATTGGGCATGAAATGTAGCTAAGAGTCACAGATTTCCATCAGATAGGATCCAGAAATCATAAAAATGCATGCGGTTTGAGGCAATCGCTAGCAAACAGTCCAAACTTTGAGTCTCTTAGCTTAGCTATGAGACTATACACACTATGTATTGATGTTCAACATGATAAGCATGACTAACAACCGCGCACGATTTCACATGAATCATAAATTCAGTCAGATGATAAATTCTCTCAGAAAAAAGACAAACGTCACATATAATGTCACAAAATATCTGTTTAATTAGCAACTATGCTTAGCTTCTAGCTAACTTTGCTATATTCACTAAGTAGGTTTGCAGTGCATGATGGGTAATGTCCTTGAATCGAGTCTTGTTAGTGCAAATTCTCTTCATTTCTGCATTTTACAAAATGACAAAAGAACTATAAGCCGACATGACCTGCAGTGAATCGAAAAAAAAATGCTACTCAGATTGCGGCTTTAATCACAACAAAGATTAAGCGACGCTATGAGAGCAATTATTAGCAAATGTCTTGGCCTCATCAAATCAATAAGTTGATGTGTAATCAGGGGCTGGAGAGCCGAGAATGCTGGGACGTGTTCCCAGAGACAACATCCTGGCAATCAGAAGCTACCAGGCTGCAATTACCTCTCAGCAAAAGAGGTGCTTTACCTCAAATACCTTGGCACTCGTCCAGAATCTTACACACACTCACACACACACGTTAAGCACCACATGACCTCACATCACATACCTGATTAAACAGCTGTTTCATCTCTTCACGTTTCCATAAAGCTCTACAAGGAGGATGAGAGAGATTATTATTTTGACCCCGGTGTATAAGTTTTCCTGATATTTACGTTTCTCAGCATTACATGTAAGTATAAATGGATAAAAACCTACAATGATTTGTATTAAACACGGCTGCTGTGGGATCAGAGGAATAAAACACTACTGTTACTGGAAACTAATCCAGGGCAGGATGATGTGATGGAGTCACACAGCAGCATCACTTCTCACTTCTATTTTCCTTCCTTCCTTGCTTTCGACACTGAAATGATTTTTTTTATTTGTTAGCTATTTTATATATATGTGTATTATTATGTATAATGTGGTGTGCTTTAACGTGACATCCAGAATAAACACAGAAATCATTTGGATATTTAAAAGATCTCCTGCACGTAAATATTTATTACATGTACCTCATTTTGTTTTTAATGCTTGTTTTTTCTTACATTTTGTATTCATGTGTTTTATAAATATCTGGTTTATTGTACATACCTATGTGTGCCGATCAATCAATCAATCGATAATTAAATAGATTAATATATATATGTATGTATGTGACTGTTATTGTTATGCAGTTCAGCAGTTCAATGCAAAGTACACACACACACATACACGCACACACACATATACACACACACACATATATAAACACACTCATACATACGCACACTCACACACACACAAATACACACACACACACACACACACACACATATACACACATACAGGACACACTCATATGTATGCACACTCATACACACACACAAATACACACGCATATACACACATACACACACATATGCATGCACACACACATACAGTACACACTCATATGTACGCACACTCATACACACACATATACACACATACACACACATATGCACGCACACACACATACACACATATATAAACACACTCATATGCACGCACACTCATACACAAACACAAATACACACACATACAAACACATATATATATACACACACACCCACACTCACACTCACATGCACACACTCTCATACACACACATACACACACACACACTCACGAATTCAACAAGTCGAGGAACGCGACAGCTCCTTATGCAAAGCGCCGCTCGGTCTTTCGCCAAAACCTGCTGCTCAGTTTTATCATTTTAATAAGCCTTCTGATTCATACACACCACCTCGCTTTAATTATCCCCAGCTCATTATCATGTAAATTCTTTTTTTTTTCACATAGAGCTCTGTATCTAGTCCACTGCTTTTTCTTTTTTAAATTGGTTTTGTTTTCAATACGCTTTTTTTTTTTTTTTTTTGGCACAGACATAAACTCAGACACATTCAAATAGATATTTGCAAAAATTTCCATATTAAAAACCTCCAGTTTTTGAGCAGCACAGAGGATTTGTGGGAAGTGTGAAGAGTCTAAACGCTGGAGGTTTTATTTTCCTTTGTTGTATAGAATCATTTAAAATGCTAATATAAGAAATATAACATGATTAGAAAGTATAATGTGTGATGAAGGGTTGGCTTTTTTTTTTAAATACGAAAAAGAAATAAACCTTATGTGATAGAGTACAATTATTCTTTGCCTCATAATCACACACACACACACACACACACACACACACACACACACACACACACACACACACACACACACACACACAGGGGCTGATTTGTGCCTCTAAGTTTCAAACTATGTACAGACAGACAGACAGACAGACAGACAGACTCTCTCTCTCTTTCTCTCCCCTGTCAATCACAGCAACACTAGCCAATCAGGGTTAGTGTGTGAGATTGCATATGCGGAAGAGAGCAGAAAGCGGCGTTCTACATGTATTTAGCTTTTCCCTGTGACGCGGCATGAGTAGCTGATTGAAGTTTCACGTCATACAGTAGATACAGTCGTGTCAGAGGGTGTAGCTGGCTGGTGGGTGTAACGTGGCACCAACCAGAAATGATTAGCGCCACCTGCAGGATTGGAGAAACAAAAAAAGAGTATGCAAGCTTTAAATATTACCAAGCTTGTGATTTAATGTCATACTAAAGAGCCTGCTTTTTGATTCTGAAGATTCCTTTCAAAGTTTCTCTGAAGGTTCCTCTCAAGGATTGTTCCTCAATTTTGCTTCTGGCTTGTTCTTGCTTCTGTGAAGTTGCTTTAAGTCGTTCTTTTTTAAAGCGGTATCTCAAACAAATTGATTGGCTTAGGTTAGAATCTCCAGAAAGACATTGTTCATAATGGACAGCATTTACCTCTCCACCACCACCACCACCACCACCACCACCATCTCCAACCCAAAGATAACTTTAGGCAGCACAGATCACCAAACGCAATCACCTGACTCTGCTATACGAGCGCCTCGAAACCGGCTCGGTCGTCTTATGTCCTGCCCTGGGCTCAGTGCTGAAGATAAGATCAGAGCTCCTGTGTCACATCTACAACATATACAGTGTCACAGCTTGAGGAGCTCGATGTACCTCTCAGGGAATTTCAATGAGCTTAAGTAGTGTCGAGTCCGATCTCTGTGTTTCCGCTCTCCATTCTTAGAAAGAGGCATTGCGTTTGCACCGATCTGCGATGAAGCGCACGGCAAACCTGAGCTGAAGCAATGATCTCTCACATGCGACTTCTGCGTATGCACACCACACTGCTTTCATTTCGTCTGTGTGTGTGTGTGTGTGTGTGTGTGTGTGAGAGAGAGAGAGAGACAGTAGGCCTGATGTGGACAGGCTGCACCCATGCCAAGGACTGAACTGGGTAATTTGTATTCTTTTTTTAGCTAGTTATGCAACACGCTGATCCCTGTGGTGCTGCACAGCATCGTCCAAACTCCAAGGCTGAATGCTTTGCTTTTCTTTTTTTTCTTTTTGGAAATTTATTTAAACTCAGCTCCTGAATAATAAACCTGAAAGTTATTTATTAGAATAGTTTTCAGTGTTTTTTATTTATAAATGATGTATAAATATAATGTAATATAAAGGACAGAATTGGTCTTGTTCCCCAGCTTGGGAGTTTAATATTATATATATATATATATATATATATATATATATATATATATATATATATATATATATATATATATATATATAATTTTGATTAAATTTAAAAAGTAGAAGTGTGTTATAGTTCTATTCTTAAGATAAATTAACCAATCGCATTAAAGGACTACTGTAAATAAAATATATTTACTTATTTAGTAATAGTGTATTTTCTTTTATGTACACATCTGGCAACCCATGTGGTGTTGAGAAAAATTTGTTTCATTGGCATTATTATTATTATTATTATTATTATTATTATTATTATTATTATTATTATTATTATTATTATTATTATTATTATTATGTCATTTTTAATATAATCAACAACCAACTTATATCATATATCATGAAATACCCACTCCTAGGTCATGCCAGCACAGTTTGGCGTGTAATCGGATGTCTGAATGAGATTAAAAGGTGATGGCAGGACAGAGTCCGAGTCAGAGCGAGGCAGAGTGAGTGTTTCTACATGTCCTCCTCTGCACTTCCAAGAAGCACATTAAGAACATTAAACCCAAGTGGATCAGCTACTTTTACATCCGTCATTCGGTTACTGCTCGATGAATTATGGTCAGGTCCACATTTTCCTTTTACATTAGAACTCCTGTTAGTGTATGTTTCCTCTGTAAATGACAGAACACAGCCATCATAATGATTACTTCATTTAAATCATAATACAGGTGTGTATAAGAGCATGAGAGCCTGAGACCCCAAATACCATGTTTGTGTCTAGGTATGGACCTGTCTTCTTTTTACCGTGCAGGTTGAAGGAAATGTGTGTTTGAGTGCAAGGACGCACTTGGGTTCCAGGTATCAGGTTAGGTTTGGATTTTTTTTTTTAACTTGTCAGGTTCTGCTTGGTGACAGCTGGAGTTAAACTCTAGCTAACGTAAGCTACCTTAAGTTAAAAATTCTCAATTCTGATTGGTGTGTAGGTGATTTATTTTCTAATAGCTTTAAAATCAAATCACATGATTCTTGTGGTTTAGATGTTAAAGCAAGCGACAAAGTGGCAGCCCATTAAGTAACGTTTTAAGTAACAATTTCTTAATTAGGTGCATATTAGTTCTGGTGCACAAAAGTGACAAGTAAAGATTGCCTTAAGTAATTTCTCAGATCCATCCTGATTCCTTTAAGATGGACGTAAGGAATCCCTTTATGACTTAAGACCATTATAGCTGCTAACATAACATGGTACTGGAACTGAACAGGCCACGCCCACAAGCGACATCAGTAGTACTGCTTTCTACAGGTCCACGAGGGCACTAATGACTCGTCTCCTCCACACTTTATCACTTTGCCACTTATTTTCTCCGCCATGACCTTTAACACACTTGACACGTTTTTTTGAAGCTTCATGTCCACTTGCATTGCGAATTCCAATTAAAACCGAGCTGCTAATGCCATTGCAGTAAGAGATCTGATTCTTCTCGATGACGTCTGAATCGTTTTGTTCGGTACGCACGTGCGTCTGGAACAAGTAAAATGACGTGCGTCGTCGCGTGTTTAGTGTAACGGCGGGACGATTTGTCATAACGGTTTGTATGCGAGTGTGCGTTGAAGTCACGAGTCTATAAAATGAAGCTGTGTTCATTACAAGGAAGAGCAAACACTCTTCAGTGATAAACACA
Source organism: Tachysurus fulvidraco (assembly GCF_022655615.1). Taxonomy (NCBI): domain Eukaryota; kingdom Metazoa; phylum Chordata; class Actinopteri; order Siluriformes; family Bagridae; genus Tachysurus; species Tachysurus fulvidraco. The sequence continues at coordinate 14,916,343 of NC_062539.1, forward strand.
CGCAGCTGCCACTTAGCCCAGTCCCGGATACAAGCCTTATTATTTATGCATGTTGTTCTCCATTACAAACTTGGCAACAGGTGTGTGTGTGTGTGTGTGTGTGTGTGTGTGTGTGTGTGTGTGTGTGTGTGTGTGTGTGTGTGTGTGTGTGTGTGTGTGTGTTTGAAGACTTCCATGCAAGTACAGTAAGCATCTCTGTGAATGTGTGTTGTTATATTCTCATCCAATATGGTGTGTGTGTGTGTGTGTGTGTGTGTGTGTGTGTGTGTGTGTGTGTGTGTGTGTGTGTGTGCGTGCGTGCGTGCGTGCGTGCGTGTGTGTGTGTGTGTGTGTGTGTGTGTTAATTTGTATGTGTTTAGTTCTGTGTCTGTGTGTTCCTGCTTCTCACCCTGGCTTTTATCAGACTGCTGATGGAAGCTGCAACAGAACACAATGTGGTGTGTTGTGTGTGTATTGCATTAGCCTAATGGTCTTCTAACACTAATAAAAACATATATAAGGAATGGTAATACACACTCTCTAAATGTTTGATATAAAGCTTTCAACAACAACAACAACAACTATATATATATATATATATATATATATATATATATATATATATATATATATATATATATATATATATATATATAATCAGTTGAAAAAATATAATTGTGATTAATTTAAAATTAATAATTCTACTCTGATACAAACGAACCATCACATCTCACCATTACTGGAACTAATATGCACACACACACGCACACACGCACACACACACACACACACACACACACACACACACACACACACACACACACACACACACACACACACACACACACAGGCTCATGTGTGTGTTTTAGTAAGTAAAATATGCAAGAACTCACTCTTCTATGCCTCATTGGATCTGATCTGTTCATTGCCGTAGCCTAAAAAGGATAAAAGTTCATTATAAAAATGATACCACTCACTGTCATTAGAAACTGAAATTCCTTGCTATTTATCAATTCTGACACATTTTACTCAATTAAAACCTAAACTAAAATGAGTGAACATGATGGAGGAGGTCAAGAAGTCATTGTTAACTCATTATTCTGTTCACAGTGGATTTTAGACTCATATGCAGTTTTTAGGACACAGTCTGTACATTTTGATTATTATTTCGTTGAAAGAAAAGAAAAGGAAAAAAAGGTACAATTTTACAGCAGTAAAAATAGTTTCAACAATTAGTGTACTACTTCCAATACTTAGTACACTAGTACACTAGTATGCGGAATGGGACATGGCGTGCTCTGTAGCGCCCTCCTTTTTAGCAAGCCAGGTCTAAATGTTGTGAGGCAGTGGGCTAATTGTTCATTTGCTAAGGATAAAAGGGGAGGGAGAGAGAAGGGGGAGAGAGAGAGAGAGAGAGAGAGAGAGAGAGAGAGAGAGAGAGAGAGAGTATCTATGCCTTTCCGCTTGATTTATTTATTTATTTATTTATTTATTTATTTATTTATTTATTTATTTATTTATTCATTTATGTATGCATGTATGTATGTATGTAATTTTTTATGTATTTATGTATGTATTTATTTATTTGTTTATTTATCTATTTAGTTGTTTGTCTACAATTGCTTTCACGTATAAAGGAATCAAAGCTTTCTTTTAAACAAATCAAATTCTTTCTTTAAAAAAAACCCAAACATATTAATTCCCTCTTTGTAGAAAACCGTCTTAAATATCTTAAATATTTATATATTTGAATCAATCTGTCTGTTTACTGGTCCGTAATGAAAGAATTATGACGTCACTAATCGTCTTAGTGTTTTAGCCAAATGTTTTGCGAGTTCAAATCTTTAAAAAAATATATTATTAATTACAGATTGATTGAATAATTTAAAAAAAATAATTTTAAGACGTATTTTAAAAACAAAATTTGGACTTCTAAAAAATTTTTTTTCATTTTTTTAAAAGTGAATTAAATGTAAAATAAATACATCACACCCGACATCCAAAATATATTATATTAATGTCAGAATAGAATTATGCAGGAAATTATTTTAATTTCAATTAGCGGCTAAGCTTCTTAGGTCGCCATTTTTCAGTGTGGTTTAACAGTCGGACTTCTCCATCAATCTGCTGTCCTCTTCTTCTCCTTTCATCATCAGCAACATACAGATGAGAGAGAAGATTACAAGGAGGCTCTGAACAGATCCCTTTGTGATGATATTGATGATGACGATGACCAAATGGACAGCTTGATATTTTTTTTCCTTTTCTTTTTTTTTGCCTCTCGAGCTCGTTATAAAGAATCAATATTATATCAAGGGGTAAGTTTCCTTGATAAAGGACTTTAGCCACTCCGGCTATTCATCATAAGCCTGTAGCAAGCAGATAGGTCAAAAGAAATTATATTGCACTAAAGAGAGAGCCTCCTTATCTCTCTATAGCAGAGAGGTAGAGGGACAAGGCGATCGATACACGAGCTGGGGTATCTACTCCTTGCAATTATCAATAGCTGATTTCCCCCCCTTTTTTCCTTGTCTTCCCGGGGCTGCATCTATTAATACCAGATGATAATAATGGACATAAACTTCTAGAAGGGGGTGATGGAGGTGGAGGATGGATGGGGGAAAAGTTTGCACACGCAATGACCTTGCTGTCAAGGAAAAACTGTCACTTTTTTTTGTACATCCCAGACGAAAAATAGCCATAGAGCTAAAGGACACAGTGATTCCTGCATGCACGCGCCGCGCGATCACATAACGTGCGTGCGTGCATGCGTGTGTGTGTGTGTGTGTGTGTGTGTGTGTGTGTGTGTGTGTGTGTGTAACATGCAACATCTGCACTTGATCTTTTCTCATTTCTTTTTTGACAACAGTGTTTTGTCCCGTGATTTATTTTATACAGAACCGAATTACAATAAATTGATTATATAAAGAAAAGAACCATAATAGTAGAAGAGTGCTCTCTCTCTCTCTCTCTCTCTCTCTCTCTCTCTCTCTCTCTCTCTCTCTCTCTCTCTCTCTCTCTCTCTCTGTCTCTCTGTGTAGCTCTTGTATATTTAGATATTTGAATATGCATTGAAAAAAAAGTCACATTTACGTATAAGTAATTAAATGCGCGTTATTAAACATGTTTTATTATTAGTGTATATATATATATATATATATATATATATATATATATATATATATATATATATATATATATATATATATATATATATATTATACGTACACACACACACACACACACACACACACACACATTAGTTTCGTAGCCTAAACCTGGGATATTTAAAAAAAATAAAAAACATCCAACTGATCCGATATGAACAAATGACCTTCGTCTTTGTTTATTTATTACATACAACAAACACAGATTTTCTGGATTTTGATCAGACCGATTGAAAATAATCTTGTACAAGAATGCAAACGCCGTGCTCTTTTCGTGTGCTGATTAAGTCAAATTCAAGACCCCCATACTCTTCCTCCTCCCACCATTCATCTCCCTCCCTCAGCAGGTCAACATTTGAACGCAAATGAACTTTTTTTCCCCTCCTAAAAAAGAGAGACATTTCCTCTGGCAACAATTCACAATGCGCCCATGTCTATTTCCTCAATGGCGCAAGAAAGGGAACCTTAACCTACAGGCTGCAGTGGCATTTTTAATGCACATACGTTTAAACATTTAGCTGTATAAAACCAAATGGACTACAAAGACACACACACACACAGGCTTTAGAACTGAACAAATTGCACTTATGGTTTAACAACATACGATTTGATTTATGCGCAATTTTAAACTAATTCATGAATTATTCGATTATAACAACAGTAGTGTATATTTTTATATTTTGGATTAATTAAATAAAAACCTTTTATTTTTAATTAAGAGCGCAACTCTACCCTTAACCCAATTGTGATACTTAATAATAATAATTACCAAAAAAAAAAGATAAAAACGCGCGCCTGCGTTGGCGGTCGGCGCTTTTATTTACTTTACGCACCCGGCGCAAAAAACGGTGCCAATGGAAAAAAGAAAACGGCGCGGTAGGCTACATCCTAGCGGTCGCTAAGCGCAATGGGCTGAACTTAAAGCCCTGCGGGGTGGGGAGGGGAGGAGGGGGGTTTAAACTCCCTCTCCCGCGCCACGCAGCCTCCACACGCGGAACTACGGGGCGCAAGCGGCGACGGCAACCAGCCCTGCTGTACGCGCACGCACAAGTTTTCTTCGCTGCTGCGCCCGAACACGCGGAAACGAGCCAAACAGACGAATGTTCGGCCGACTTTCCTTTCTTATTTAAACGCGAAAAAAAAAAAAAAAAAAAAACTGGAAGCGAACGACATTAAAAGAAGCCTTGATCTGAGCGCGATACCGGGATCGAGGGCGCGCTTCAGGACCGAGCGGTGCAGCTTCAGCTTCTATACTTTCATCCTTTTAAAGAATTACAGCTTCAAGACCTAATATGCGCGCATGCTGCAAACTTTGTTCGCACATTTCTTTATTGTTTCTTTTAGTCTTGACACTTTGAGACGCCACGCGAGAAATCACTCAAGGTTACACAGTACACGCTTTCGTTTGATTTCATTTAAATCAGCACTTGGGAATAACTTTTTGGACAGAGCATGAAGAGGACGATGCAAAGTCTCTAGATAACAAATTCTACACCCGAGCTGTTAGAAAGACCTGAGGACGGCAAAGGAAGCACCGGGGACACTGAAGGTACTGGAAGCGCACTTTCAAACCATTGCACGGTGTTCAAAGTTGTCCTCGACATGGACGCGCGAAGTTAACAGCTGTCGGGGGAATACGCTGCGCAAACGCGTGACGCACGCACGGTATGCAAGCAAATAAACAAAGAAAGCGACGAATTCCCGGCACTCGCGTGGCAAAAAAGGGAAAAGAAGCTGCTGACCTTCCTGTGCTGAAGACCCCCCCGAGTGCTGGGCGTTAATACGGGATTTGGAGCTCTGCGCGAAGAGGAGGAGGAGAAGGAGGAGGATAGAGAACACACACACACACACACACACACACACACACACACACACACACACACACACACACACACACACACACACACGCACAGAGAGAGAGAGACAGATAGTTCGAGGGCGAAGCGGCTAATTGCCGAGTCCGTCCCTCATTTCCATATCCGGCTGGAGCTCGGCCAATCCCCCCTCGCGCAGCGCCGTTAATCGCGATGCATTATTCACTATCATAATTATATACTGGACTTTCGCGCGCGAAGCCGCAACCTTGCCTAATTTTCCGTCATTTTTTCCCCCCTGACTGTTTTGCTGAAGGTTTTTTTTTCTTTTTTCTTTTTCTTTTCTTTTTTTGGTTGTTTTTACTGTTATCTCTTTTTCCCTGCACCGATCGTCCGCCGCCGATGCGCGTGCAAAAAGCGGGGCCGGGTGGCAGCGCATCATCTTCATCCTTCCCTTCATCTTCATCATGTCCCGACGGAAACAGGCTAAACCGCAGCATCTCAAATCGGACGAGGAGACGTCAGCGCTCGGGCTGGGATCGGAAAACGGTGAGTGGATTATTCACAATTATGCACAATTATGCACAAGTCAGATCATGATACAGGACGAGAACATTTTAAAACTTTCTATGGATCGGAAGGGAAAAAAGTGCAAAGTGCGTGCAAGTTTACTCCAGATTTGTTGCAAAGAAATAAGGAAAGAGTTTCTCAAAATAAAAAAATTAAATAAAATAATAAATAAATAAATAAACAAAAGCCACAAAAGAAAAAAGTTACATTATAATGAAGTGTTATTCTTTTATTCTATAGTCACGCGTAGCGATTTTGTAATAAAAATAAATAAAAAAAACACGTTATTAAAAAGTTGAATTTGTAAAGTTTCTAGAAGGGAAATTAAGATTCTTGGAAAGAACCATAAAATATTTCTCATCAGGCTAATAAACGGATTGAACGCTGACGAGTTTGAGTTTGTTCTGCATTGCTGAAATAAAAAAAAATGGGAAAATATATAAATGTCGGAAAATTTCCGATTCTAATTTCTTATCAGAAATATCAGCAGTTTGAGGAGTGAAGACAGTTGTTCACAGTTCTATACCCTTTACGCAGCTTAACTAGTTCTCAAACCTTTTCCTATATTTACCTGGTTTGCAAACTAAACGTACAATAAATACATCTGTTCATTTGTTGAGCTGAAATTTCATGTTACACCGCAGTGCTATACTTTTGCCTGCTTTTGTTAAATATGTTGTTTTGGACAAGATAAATACTTTTTTTTTTTTTTTACATAAATTCCTTTTTTTTTTCTGAGAAAAAAAAATCAGTAAGAGAGCCAAAGAGAGCCAAGTTCTTGCACACTGAGCCCTTGTTTGCACCCAGATGTCCATTGTGCTGGTGTGTAAAGAAGCCTATTGCATATACCAAGCTAGATTAAGTGCACAGCCATGCTCATGCTTTTTTTAATTGTCATTGAAATGTTTTGATTGTTTGTTTGTTTGTTTGTGTGTTTACTTCACATGACACTTTCACACTTAAGCTGTTGCACAACGGACTTGTTCATTTCCGTTGAATTTGTCCGGTGTGAAAACAGTGTGTGTGTGTGTGTGTGTGTGTGTGTGTGTGTGTGTGTGTGTGTGTGTGTGTGTGTGTGTGTGTAGACACTGGAGTACTGTCATATGTTTGAACTTCTATAATAATTGATTTTGCATGAATTTTGGTGTAATAACTTTTATCTATCTATCTATCTATCTATCTATCTATCTATCTATCTATCTATCTATCTATCTATCTATCTATCTATCTATCTATCTATCTATCTATCTATCTATCTATCTATTCATTTAGTTAGTTCTTTTATATCTGTCATCATTGTAATAAAATGACAGAAACCATGTCATTATATTGAAAGTAATTCTGAATTGTCCTTTAAAAACAAGCTGTTTTTTTCCTTTAAAAATAGAAGCATAATTATATAATCAAATAGGTTATATAGATAGATAGATAGATAGATAGATAGATAGATAGATAGATAGATAGATAGATAGATAGATAGATAGATAGATAGATAGATAGATAAAAGAAATATTCTGTACACAGGAGTTTCCATGACAGAAAAGTCTTGCGCTCTTTAAAAGCACTCCTCATCTAATCTGTCCCAGCCTCTCTCTGGCATTTTTACCATCATTTTTTCCCCAACTGCGATTTTCCATTTCATGAAAGGATACTAAAAGAAGAAAAAAAACATACGGCGTAGATGATCAGGGAGCAAAACATAGGTTAGTAGGTTATTAGAGCTCGTGTTATTTAGGTTATTCTTTTCAGAAGGGAGTCAAGTTAAAGAGATTATAAAGAACCTTTAAAACACACACACACACACACACACACACACACACACACACACACACACACACACACACACACACACACACACACACACACACACACACACACACACACACACACACACACACCAGTGCACTTGCTCCCGGACTTTCGATTAAAACCGGTTCTTCTTTCACATACCTTCAGAAGTCCAAGTTTTTCTTTAGACAGATTTATTTTCTCTTTGAGCTTTTCAGAGATGACTGACAGTTCTCGGGTCACATCTCGCTCGCTTGAGGTGCTGCAGTGGGCCACGCTCGGCTGCTCGCCCTGTTATTGATCACCACAAAGTCAAAGAGTCTTTGTCTCACTGGACGCAGCATCGCAAGCATTCTATTATCCGTTTATCCTCTTGTGATTTTTTTAATAAAATCACTCACTGCATGTAACCTCGCATGAGCTGTGACATAAATGTACACTCAAAGTATAAAAAGAAAGATTATTACACCGTACTGACGTACATTGTACACTGATACCAAGGAGTCATTTATTCTGGTATTTTCATTCCACTCATATTCGTTATTTCACTGGACTTCATCTGTTTTTGTCCATTTTTACTGATCCTGTAGCGAGTATTAAAAAAATCTCAGGCAATAAATCATTTGCATGTGATTTCCATTTAAAAGACATTTAAAAAAAAAAATGTTGATGATGATGACCATTAGATCGGTGTAACACTACGCTATAGATTTATACAAATATTTTAGAAAGACAAGAAAATTTAATTACACAATACTGAAAGGATTTTTTTTTCTGATTTGTTTATTTTTTAAGTCACTGGATTTAACACAAAGTAAGAAAAATAAATAAATAAATAAATAAATAAATAAATAAATAAATAAATAAATAAAAAAAAAATAAAATAAACCGAAAATCTGATTTAAGTTCTGAATGATGTTTTTTTAAAAAAAATTTTTTAATTTATTCTGATTTTCCCAGACATCATGTGATTTACAGCGATCCATGAAAAACACAGCATCCTGTTTAAGCATGCACTCACATCACGATCCGATGGATGTAACACAGCGAGCCCTGTGATATAAATCATCCGTCCTAACGCTTAACTATTGAACTAAAAACACTAGACATCGACACTGGAAAACTTCTGAAATGGAATTAATATTGAATTTAGATTTTTTTTTTTGAAATGTAAATTTGATGATCCCTTCCTTGTCGAATGCTAAAAAAAAATCTTACACTACACTGTATAAGAAGTCCTGTATTGTGCATTTTCACTGATTGTATGATTGTACTGAATACTGAGTACTGATTTTTTTTTTGAACTCGTATTCCATATTAAACAAAGGATATTTAAACATTTATATGTAATTAGTGATGAATGTAATTACATACTAATTACCGGTTCTGGTATGTCATGTGACATAAATTTGTCCAAATTTAATACCTAAAATAAAAAAAAAAGCAAATCAAAAAAATGACATCACTTTCATCTGATAGTGTTTAAATCCCATACCAACTACTGAGTACTGACTTTAGTATAGCTGCAGTATTTATTCCAGTCCATGCATGTTTCCTGGACATTACACTGTCTGTCTGATATGATAGATTTATTAACAATCCTTTACTGATTTTTTTTTTTTTCCAATTTTATGCTAATCACGCTGATTCCGATTAGCCGGAACGCTTCGCATAAATTAGTACCCATTAGCATTTGCTTCAGAAGTCTGAAACATTCAGGCTTGCTCTGATTCAGTAGTTATTACCATACACACCAGATGCAAGGATGAAAGATGATTTCGATTCATTCTCGCTTTAAAATAGTATAAAATTTGATTATGTAGCTCTGGAAAGTTCTATATTACGAGTTTGTGCTGAATTTGATTCTGAGTACTGAGTACTAATTTTACTAAATCGAAAAAAAATCGGATTCTTTCGCTGGATATCGAAGACCTGCGATTTCAGTCAACTGTGCTGTAGACTGTCAGCAAAAAAATATCACACACACACACACACACACACACACACACACACACACACACACACACACACACACACACACACACACACAGTGTAATACAGACACATATAATCTCTATATTACAGTAAGTGTCTATAATTCATACACGGAAGCTTATACGTACAACTCGAGGAGATATTTTACACAACCGAGCAGGTCAATGACCAGCGTGTGTCACATTGCAGGTCTGTGGGGTCACACACATCACACAGCTTTAAACAGAGCACACAGTGTGTCATCTATCGTACCGAAACACTGTACATAACCGCCGATTCATTTTACTCCATCAGTAACCTAATGACGTCGTGCGTTACTGAGTTACGAACAGCGCAGCACGATTAGGTGACGAAACCGAGGCCTAGCTGTCAATGCTGTCCACACACACACACACACACACACACACATGCACACCCCACTGTTCCAGACTTTACAAGCAATCGTTTCGGACGTTCTGTTGTGTCGTTTGTGCTTTCACTTGTGACTGAAGGTCAGTTTTATCCTCCATCTTGTTCTCTCACACAAGGAAATTCATTCACAGCACCTTTTTTTTCCCCTCTTGATTTATTCACTTGTACCTTCAAGTCTAAGCATAATCTAAAATCCCAGAAGCAACATTTGACCCGTTTTTTTTATCCATCTCACCAAGCAGGGTGACGTATTTAGGTGTAGCGATTAAACCAAGACGCTCAGGCCTTGCTGCCTTCAGACATCCATAGATGAGAAAAAAAAAAAAAACGTGACTAAAATGAAAAATAAACAGATTATTCATGGAATAAAATCACACGTGGAAACCAATAGCAGACATGCATTATTAAATATTAAATTGTAATTTAATAATTAATATTAAATTGCAAATATAAATGAATTGTTGGGGGGGGGTGAAGAAAAAAACGCCTTGTGAGTCAATGAAAAGAAATGGTTTAAAAATACAAATCTAAAAACAAATGCTAACGAATCATGTGGGAATCTGTCATGAACACGAATCGATCGATAAACGAATCGTGTGGAGAAAAAAAAAGATCACAAACGGAAAAATCAAAGACAGATGCCTTACATGTCAAGCATTAACTCAAGCAGGATGTGAAAATGATTCAGTGAATCACGGGCAGAAAATGTGAAAAAGAAAGGATTCACGTGAGAAATCACGTGAAACATGAAGTCACACACGCTACAGGTGTAAAGAAAGGAACCGTGAGGGAAGAAATGTTTAATAAAAGAAGACATTTCAATCCATATGTGAAACATTGACACCTTAAAAATGAATCGTGGGAAAATCAGGACGAGAAAATGATTCATCGAATCATGATTCGTGTGGAGAAACGTGCAAACGGGAGAAAATAAAAGCGGTGAGAGATCACGTGAGAAATCGAATCACACACACTTTTACAGGATGAAAAGAAAAGGAATTGTGGGAAAAATACACGTGTAAATAAATAAATATATATATATATATATATATATATATATATATATATATATATATAAAGACGTCAGAATCGTGTAGAGATTCACATGTACGAGTCTCAGACATGCTCCATATCTTTTCTGTATGTACTTTATTAAATAAGGACTGGATTCAATCACCGAGGATGTTTTCGCCCTCCGGAATTTGTCTTACATCTAAAATACAGGCCTGAAAGAAACGCACACAGAAAGGTCAGGTATCGTAGCGAGACGCCGCAGAGACCGAGCGAGTCGTTTGAGCAGTGACTCTGGGTGTGTGTGTTGCTGAGGGACGAACTCACTCTCAGGCCTGGATGTCTGATCGTCCACGACTCATGCTACACCGCTCGTTAGATCAGATCAGATTTACTAATTTTTTTGAGTGATCTGGAAACGAGATGCCACGTTCGAGCCTGAATGTTACTCGTTGTACTGAAACATCATCATCATCATCATCATCATCATGGCTTTCGAACGATCTCTGCCTGAAGTCGACGTGCTACGTTTTTAACAGTAAAAAAAAAAAGGGAATTTGTTGACGTTTCAGTCCGTCTCAGGCTATTTGACATATTTCTAACCTCGTTGGCGTAATCAGTGTTTGCCGAAAGGTGGTTTGTGGATCAGAAGCAGGGCGCACGTGTGTGTGTCTGTGTGTGTGTGTCTGTGTGTGTGTGTGTGTGTGTGTGTGTGTGTGTGTGTGTGTGTGTGTGTGTGTGTGTGTGTGTGTGTGTGTGTGTGTGTGTGTGTGTGATTTATATTTACTCCCTATGCTGAAAATCACAAGCTCCATCGGTATCCAAGTTTATAGCTGGGTTATTACTTGTTATTGTGTCCTTCTAGTTATTTGTGTATTTGCATATTTGAAATAGGTTTGACCTGAACCTCGGTAAAAAGTACAAAGCTATATATATATATAATCCTGATATTATCGATTTATAGCTATTTATTTTACCCTGACGGCAGGAAAGAGTTTGAGCCCTCGATGAATTATCGTCAATAATGAAGTGAAGGAATTTCAGGCGGAATATTGAATATGTTTCATATGTTTGATATGTTTAGGAGCTTTAGTTTGTGTTTCATGTCGCCTCACGCTCTCATCCAGAAGCCACTGACACTTTATTTGTTAGCTTTTTTTAGTCAAGCCTCCGACATTGTCGTTAAACTTTGTGAAAAGGTGCGAGCTCATGCCGTGCCAGTGACCGATCTGTGCACCCCCATTACACACACACACACACACATACAACCCACAACCCATACAAGAACCCCCCCCTCCACTCCCTCATCCTGCCCCCCGGTGCCCCCTGAGGGTGGCGCTTTGATAGCGTGCGCCGATTTAACCTTTGCCTGGGCGGCGCTGCCAGAGGCGTCTGCTGCACGTCAAGCTTATAATACAATTAGTGCATGTGTGCCGGTGACCTTGGCAGGCCGCGCTCCAAAGTGTTAACAGTGACGGCCTTTCATCTCTGCCACTGCTTCCGCTTCAGACCAGCACACACACACACACACACACACACACACACACACACACACACACACACACACACACACACACACACACACACACACTATACCCCCTACCCCAACACTGTGGGGTCCTCAGAACACACACATCTCTCTCTCTCTCTCTCTCTCTCTCTCTCTCTCTCTCTCTCTCTCTCTCTCTCTCTCTCTCTCTCTCTCTCTCTCTCTCTCTCTCACACACACACACACACACGCACACACACACACACACACACACACACACACACACACACACACACACACACACACACACACACACACACCCCAACCCCATCACTGTATGGGGGCCAAGAGTCCTCAGAACACACACACTCACACACACACACACACACACACACACACACACACACACACACACACACACACACACAAGCACATGTGATTATGACTGTTGTTGTGTACTCTTCCTTTTCTTTCTTGCTCCTCCTTTCTCTTATACAAACACACACACACTTTTTACATTCACACTTGTATCATTTTCCCCATTAACTCTTATCTACAGTATATTTATTTATCTATTTATTTATTTATTTATTATCACACCTTCACTTATGAACTGATACGATTAAAAAAAATATATATGTTTTTAGTTATTATTGTTATTCCTATGGAATTATTTCATTTTGTAATCTATTCTTTTCTCTGCTTTTTTCCCCTTCGTGCACCAGAGATTTTACACCTTTAAACCATCTCATCATCGTTCACTGTAGTTATAGACATCACTATAATCACAGTTATAAAGGTTTGTACTGCGTTATTACTGCACAGATGTACAGATCTACTGTATTAATCCCTGTAAAGCTCACGGTGGCTATGAGAAAGTAAAGGATTTACAGGGATGTAATGAAGGAATAAACAGCTGTAACAACTAGAATAAATAAATATGATACCACTGACATTGTTCAGCGTACTCGTTTTCTTTCGGCTATAAAAATCAGAGACGTCTCTTATACAGACACACATAAACGCTGTAAACTGGGATGTTTTTCATTATAAGAGACTTGCGTTTCTATCTGATTGATGAATCATTGGTGTAGAAGAAAGAGCAAGCGAATGCTCGGAGAACCTGTGAAGCTTATGGAGCTCATCAGCACCACTACGTTGTGTTTTATTCCTGTCATTACCCGAGGGTCTGAGGGCGGCCCAGACGGACCGACCGGACGGTGGACCGGGCTTCTAAACCCACCGTCGTGTCCTAATTACAGCTCAGAGCTCTGCCTGTGAGTCTGCATTTAAGGGCCACGTTGCTGTAGTTGCATTGGCGCTGTAGTGATGTAGTGCTGTGTTGCTGATTCGCTGTGGTGCTGTAGGACAAATTGCCGTCACCGAAGCCCGTATCGCACCCTGACCTGCACAAACAAATCGTTAATGTTTTGGCTGCGGCGCATCTGCACGCTACGACAAAGCGTCTTCTGTTCACACGGACACAGAGCGCTTACTGTACCACGAGGGCCGAGGCCGAGAAAAGCCATCTCGCTTTGACTGCGTCTCCTTCTCTGTCTCTCATAACAACTACCCCAAGCATCAGCACTCAATGTCTCTCTGTCTTTATCTCAGACTTTATCTCCAACACACAACAGCCTCTTTTTGGGGTTGTTTCTTCTAGAGCCTGTACACACCTTGATTATTTTATTTATTTTATTCAAATATATCCCTTGATTGTTATTATTATTATTATTATTATTATTATTATTATTATTATTATTATTATTATTATTATTAATAATAATAATATTTTTATATAGCCATTTTCTAGTACTCAAGGTCACTAAGAGATTAGTTTAGACTAAACCCACTGTTCATCTTCAGATTCAATTGAAAAAGTTTAAGTCTTGAAGTAATAATAATAATAATAACAATCATCATCATCATCATCATCATCATCATCATCATAATACCATCTATTTGTGTAGAGCTTTGCTAACACTCACTGAATTCTTGCCGCTGAACACACACACACAGAGAGAGAGAGAGAGAGAGAGAGAGAGAGAGAGAGAGAGAGATTAACACACACTCCATCCATTGCACACCTTAAGTAAGAGGAAATAGAAGGTTTCTTTATTTTTGACAAACTTGTCACGGAGTAATAATAATAATAATAATAATAATAATAATAATAATAATAATAATAATAATAATAATAATAATAATAAAATGTGTTTTATTTATATAGCATCTTTCTGCGAAGGGAAAATATCACACTAACTATACTACACTAAGCTCATATTCAGCTATGAATGCACTAATAATAATAATAATAATAATAATAATAATAATAATAATAATAATAATAATAATAATAGGTCACTGAAGAAAAGACTTGGAGAGAAACATGGAAAAGTTTTTAATGCATTTGTTCGCTTTCTCTCTTTCTCTCTTTTTCAATCCGTGGTCATCTTCAGCCGTTCTTCTCGCAGCCAGATCACGATTTGCGTCAATTTCCTCCAGTGTTATTTTTAGGAAAGCAAATCTTTCAATCTTCCTGCCTTTCCTTTTTTTGTCCCAGCCTTTCCTCTTGGCTTCAGTGTCGCTGCTACGATGCAGAGACGAGTCACTCCTCTAAATAATTAGAGCTAAGAGTGGGGAAAAAAGGAAAGGAAGAAGGAACACAGAGAGAGAGAGAGAGAGAGAGAGAGAGAGAGAGAGAGAGAGAGAGAGAGAGAGAGGATTTGTCAATGAAAGCAGTGCCTTTGAGAGAGAAAAAAACAGAGGTGCAATGGAAAGAAAGTGGCATTTGCGGAGGAATTTGTGAAGATTGTTAAAAGCAGCAGGCTTCCTCATGCTGCTCCGCTCCCTCCTGCTTCATCAGTCACTTAAAGCAGCTCGAAACGCTTACGAGAAGATGAGAATGTTTCAAATAACCCAAGGAGGGGTGGGTTAAAGGAGAACCAGGAAACGTGTAGAGAACCTGGAAAAAAACACACACACATACACACAAGCTTAGAATTGTGTTTACAGGAATGCAGTCATGAATAAAAGGGATGTTTAAAGGGAAAATGATGTGTGTGTGTGTGTGTGTGTGTGTGTGTGTGTGTGTGTGTGTGTGTGTGTGTGTGTGTGTGTGTGTGTGTGTGTGTGTGTGTCAGGAAGACGAGCCGTGTGCCATCCCTTAACTCGGTAACGTCCTGGGAAGCGCGTAAAGCTTTCGCTCTGAGCTTTCTGTCTTCCTTTATATTGAGGAGGTCGAGGAGCTCAAAAACCTGATCTGATATAATATGTCAGATTAGCGGTTTCAGTTAGCACACCAAAGATCACACGCTGAGATAACACACACAACGAGCGAGGCCTACAATCGTCCTATTGATTCCTCACCGCTTCATATTTGCATTTGAGGAAAGGAGGACTCTTAAGGGGATGAAAATGAATCGGATTTTTTTTTTTTGCTTTGCAATCACCTTCCTTTCTTTCTGGAATCAATACACACACACACACACACACACACACACACACACACACACACACACACACACACACACACACACATGCGTGGTTTCTTTCTCACGCATTTTCAGTCTTACTTCCCCACACACACTCTTCTGCTTCCTAACAAACACGCAACTGCTTACAGACTGATTTTTTTTTTCTTTTTTCAAGGCTATTTTTTTTTATTATATAATACACAAAATTAAAAACACAACACGGGTGTGTATTAGACGTGGTACATTTGTTATATTTTCTCGATATAAAAGCACACACACACACACTCCTATACTGCAGTTTAATGATCATTTGCTTTTACATTATATGTTATATTTACACAATGCACTATTAATGAAAATATTCTTTTCATACTCATAGCTGATGCAATAATGAGAGTAAATTATATTAAGGATAAAAATCATTTGAAATTTCTTCTTCTAGTCTATTAAAAGAAGATGATTTACTGTCAAAAAGGGAAAAAAACAACAACAACACACTTTGTATTTTTTTTTTTTTTTTTTAAGAAACCCACCGTCCGTACTCGGAGAGAAAAGCAATAACGATAATTTTTTGTTAATGATTATTCCACTCCAAATAGGGTCTGACCTTTCACCCTTCAATTATGGAAATAAGCTCCGCCGTCAGTAAACCGGTGAAACGTTTCGGTCGATATCGCCGCTTCTCGAGCTTTCCCAGCCTTCTTACTTAAGCCTTTTAAATATTAACGCCATTTTACGAGAATGATGAATTTCTCCAAGCATTAACTCTCATATTTTAACGAATTTACACTTGATGTGTAATTAAAAAAAAAAAAAATAAAATTCACAGCACTGTTAAACCTTGTACTCTTTTTTTAGATTCAAAGCTAAAAACTTTTTCTTTTAACAATAATTATTTATTATTAGCAATAAAAACGGCAACACACTCGGAATTGTGATCGCTCTTAAATATGAGCCACCGTTATTCAGGGAAATTGTGTTCATGTGAACCTCTTATTTTACAATGCTTGGTTTCTGTGTGTGTGTCTGTGTGTGTGTGTGTGTGTGTGTGTGTGTGTGTGTGTGTGTGTGTGTGTGTGTGTGTGTGTGTGTGAGGTAAGAGGGAGTGTAAAAACTTAATCACGCTGCCTTCCGTGCACTTCTTTAGAAAAATATTTTGAACAGAGCAGCCTCAGAATGTGTCTGATGGACAAAAATCAAACGCTGACTTAGATTTTTTTTAACGTCTTCACAGAGTTAGGTTTCCTTTAGTCAGCCTCGTATACACATACAGATATACGAAGCTAACTAAATAAATCTATATATATATATTTCTTTTCTCTCATACACAAAGTGGAAGTCGGTAATTGGACTCAGGACGGTGCTATAAAATTTAAATGTATTGTCACAAATAATTAAGGCATATTGTTACACGAGAAGCATATGCTTTCCCGTTAGACTAATCATCTCTCGTTACAAGCTAAACATGTCTGTGAACGGTAAGGGCAGCAAGAAAAAAAAATCTCTTCTTACTCTGGCTCAACTAATCATGTCTTTTGGCAGGGTCGAGTGGGTCTCTGAAGTGAAGCAGTCACTCAGTTTTCCATGTAACAAAGTAGCAGGCGCACTCAGTGGAGATAATTAACATACGCCACATCACACACACACACACACACACACACACATGCAAACATGTGAGTACTGGTTCTGTCCCGGGTGTCATTTGAACTCATTAAGACACATTAAATTTTTCTAAGACTGAAATTTTTCACGGTTTGAGGTGCGAATCCGGGAATCGTTCGCCGATCGTCTCTCGTGCTGCGTCCTCATGACAGCTATATGAAGAGGAAGTGGCTTCCAACAACTGTGACTGAACATATGTAACTAATCAGAGGCATTGCTGCTTTGGCAGAACCATGTAATTTGCTCTCTCAGGGAGGAACTAAGAGACAGTGCATGATGAAAGACATGAGAATGGAAAGAAAGAAGGAAAGAAAGAAAGAAAGAAAGAAATAACACATCTTACATCCTGAGGCGTACATACTGTACTGTACTACTAATATACTACTAACTCCATGCTTCAGCACCGAATTACGACGTGTTTCTCGTTTAATTTACAATTATTCCTTGAAGACGAATCACTGTTTATTTTGTGTGTTCCAATTCTGTGAAACATCTTTCGAAAAACGCTTAATTACGAAGCAAAGCGAGAACCATTGCTTCTGTCCGAAAGCAGTTATTGTGCTGATGAGTGGACCGACTTTGCTGAAGGTTAAATCTATCATCTGGATTTAAATGCAGAGGTTGCATGTTACCCTAGCAATGCTAAATAAGAGGCTTAGGCATTTGAAATTCAGGTGGCTTGATAGCAGAGGGGAATCCTAATGGGGCCATCAAAGACCTGATTTGTACTCAACAGGCAGGGCAGCTGTGAATTGTATAAAAATATTGGAAATCGATAGCTGGTATGGAATTTCATTAAGCAGCAGTATCCACAATTGATAGGCCCTCATAATTTGATGGATTGCACAAAGAAAATTATTAGCTGGCTCTATAGAGAGGAGTAGAATGCACAAAATCAAGCTCCGAGAATTGGTGAACTAGGATGATTTGTTCAGAATAAAAAAAAAAAAAAAGAATATTGATTTTAGTCATGGTAAGGTGAGGAAAAAAAAAAAAAAAGAAAGGTTAATTCGTAGGTGTTGTGCTGAAAAGTGTGTTGAATGTATGTGCATTATTTATTCATTTATTCTGTGCTTTGCCTCTTTCCTCCTCTCAGTCTCAGGTGAGATCCTGGACGATGCCGACAGTGGTAACGAGAGCCGCAGCGGTAGCGAAGAGACCCATGTGTGTGAGAAATGCTGCGCCGAGTTCTTCAAGTGGTCTGACTTTTGTGAACATCTAAAGAGCTGCACCAAGAACCCGCTTGTGCTTATTATTAGTGAGAACGATGTCACACCGGACCCGACACAGGAGTACCCAACTGAGCCTTCGCCCGTGCCCAGCTGTCCGAGTGAGCCTGCAGACAGTGACGAGGCAGCTGAGGGAAGGCAGACCCCAGCTGAAGTGGACGACGGGGCCGAGATGACTTTGGAGCAAGGAACCACCTTAGATAAAGATGATGAGCCAATGGATGTGGAAATGTCTCCTGAGAAAACACTGGACCCTGAAGATCCAGATATATCACCGGAGCCTGATGTCAACCTACCTCAGCTTGACATGGCCCAGCCCTCTGGTACAGGTTACAGCATGCCCAGCACAAATGTCACTTTGGAAACACTGCATGGGACTCGAGTGGCTGTAGCACAGTTTGCGCAAAGCTTCCGTGGGGTAATAGCTAGTGGCATGTCCACCATGGCTATCCCAATGATCCTGGACCAGCTGATGGCTTTACAACAGCAGCAAATTCACCAGCTCCAGCTGATAGAACAAATCCGTAGCCAAGTTGCCCTAATGAACAGGCAGAACCCTGCACAGGCGGCTCTCAACCATCATACACACCACAATACAAATAGTGGCTCACAGTCATCATCTGCCACTGGCCTTCCTGCGATCTCCAGTCAGCTCCAGCTACATGGGTTCATTACGCCACCTGTCCACCAGCTCCCAATTAGGGTACCACCCACTTTAAATGTCCAAGGCCCAACCTCATTGTCTTCTGCCTTGGAAGGGGGTCACTCCCATATCTCACAGACAGGTAGCCAGCTGTCTGGTTCCAAAATGAACAGCAACACCTCAACAAATTCCTCATATCCACCATCTAGCTGTAATGTAGTTCCTTCCTTGTTGTCACTTCAGAGTTCTGTCACTAGCAGCAGCAGCAGCAGCAACAGCAGCAACAGTGGAGCTGGAACTGGCATCAGTAGCAGTGTTTCCCTTCCTAGAAACACCTCAAGTCCTCCAACACTGACCCACGGAAGCCTGCTGAGCTCCCCTTCCAACCTTCCCCTGATGCCTTCAAGTTCCTCA
Organism: Tachysurus fulvidraco; assembly: GCF_022655615.1. Lineage (NCBI taxonomy): Eukaryota > Metazoa > Chordata > Actinopteri > Siluriformes > Bagridae > Tachysurus > Tachysurus fulvidraco. The sequence continues at coordinate 14,935,991 of NC_062539.1, forward strand.
AGTAGTGTCATCTTCCCCAACCCACTGGCCAGTATTGCAGCCACAGCCAATGCACTTGATCCTCTCTCTGCTCTGATGAAGCATCGAAAAGGAAAGCCCCCTAATGTCTCTGTATTTGACACAAAACCTAGCTCAGAAGACCCCTTCTTCAAACATAAATGTAGGTTTTGTGCTAAGGTGTTTGGAAGTGACAGTGCTCTTCAAATACACCTTCGTTCACATACGGGTGAAAGGCCTTTCAAGTGCAACATTTGTGGCAATCGCTTTTCTACAAAAGGAAACTTGAAGGTCCACTTCCAGAGGCACAAAGAAAAGTACCCACACATTCCAATGAACCCTTATCCAGTGCCTGAGTACCTGGACAATGTGCCAACCACCTCAGGCATTCCTTATGGCATGTCGCTGCCACCAGAGAAGCCTGTTACCACATGGCTGGACAGCAAGCCTGTTTTGCCCACAGCTCCAACCTCAGTAGGGCTGCAGCTTCCCCCAACCCTGCCCAGTATGATAGGGGGGTATGGAGATTCACCTAGTCTAACTCCCATAAGCAGGTCACCTCCAAGGCCATCACCACCATCAAGTGAGTGTGCATCTCTGTCACCCAATGTTCTCAGTACTGAAGGAAGCACAACCTTCACTTCGGCTTCCCCACAGCCTACTATGGGAAGTGATGCACCCCCAGTTTTGAAACCAGAGGGGATTCATTTGCCATCCAACTGCACCACCAGGCCTGTAGAGTTCAGTATGCCCTTGACTACTGTGAACCAGATTGTGCTGTCATCCACAACCACTACCACAACCACTACTACCACCACCCAGATCACAGATCCAGTGACTCCTCCAGCCTCTGGCTCTAATTCTGCCCTCCCAATGATCTCAGATCAGTTCAAGGCCAAGTTTCCCTTTGGTGGCCTCCTGGACTCTATGCAAACATCAGAAACCTCAAAGCTGCAGCAGCTGGTTGAAAACATAGACAAGAAGATGACAGACCCCAACCAATGTGTCATCTGTCATCGTGTGCTCAGCTGTCAGAGTGCCCTCAAGATGCACTACCGTATCCACACTGGGGAAAGGCCTTTTAAATGCAAAATATGTGGCCGTGCTTTTACTACTAAGGGCAACTTGAAAACGCACTTTGGGGTTCACAGGTCTAAGCCACCTCTGCGAGTGCAGCACTCATGTCCAATATGTCAGAAGAAGTTTACTAATGCTGTAGTATTGCAGCAGCATATCCGCATGCACATGGGAGGTCAGATTCCAAACACACCTCTTCCTGAGGGCTTTCAAGACATGGATACAGACTTTAACTTTGATGAGAAGAGTGTAGACAACATGAGCAATTACGATGATGAGCTGATTGATGAGATGGAACAGGCCATTGATGATGAACCAGATATCAAAGATGGAGATTTGGAGCCATTGAAACCATCACATTCATATGGAGAGATGTCTCCTACCAACTCTCCCCCAACTCCAATCATGTCCAGCATTGCAGCTTTGGAAAACCAAATGAAGATGATTGACTCGACTGCAAATATGAATCGCGCCTTTAGCCTGAAGCCCTCTGAAAGTGTAAGTGGGATCTGTGGAGAAAGTGGAGATGTGTTTAACAATGACTCATCCTCTGTTGTGGGAGACCTAGAGAACCACAGTGTGGGGAGTCCAGCCCTTTCAGAGTCATCAGGCTCTATGCAGGCTCTTTCACCTGCTCATAGTCAGCCTGAGAGCCATCGTTCCAGGTCTCCAGGTCTGATCATTAACAACAGCAGCAATGTGGCAGAGGATATCCAGGACTCCAGTGCAGCTATAGCAACTGTGAAGTCGGAAAAATCAGACACACCATCTCCAGGTTGTGCACCAGCTGAGCACTCAGGTGTGCTAGACCTCACAGCTGCTCAACCTGCCAGGCCTTATGTTAAAGAGGAGAACCAGTTCAGCATGTTATTCTTAGGAAGAGATCGAGGTATGATATAGTTTGTTGTCATTTAAAAAAGTTGGTATTTTTATGTACTTCCCTAAAAATCCCTTAGAATAGTTTGTGATAAAAATTTCAAAGAACTATTTTCGACAAAGTTTTCGTCACAGTTCCATTGTTCGGTTCTAGGTCTAACAGCTTCAAGCTTCATGAACTCAGCACCAAGCCTAGTCAAACTCGAGATGAACGGCCACAGCAAGCCGCTGTCTTTGAGTGAGGGCTCCCACCTGCACATGGGTCTTCAGGTGCCTGCCACAGCACCTCAGACAACAATGAGCCCCAACCTCAACCCAATGCTTGCACCACCTCCACCACGCCGGACCCCTAAGCAGCATAACTGCCATTCCTGTGGGAAAAACTTCTCCTCAGCCAGTGCCCTGCAGATCCACGAGCGCACACACACAGGAGAAAAACCATTTGCCTGCTCCATCTGTGGGAGAGCCTTCACCACAAAGGGCAATCTGAAGGTAGTTTTAGATCTTTCATATTTTAAATTATCAATAGCGATAAATTTAGGAATATTTTATTATAAGTTTATATATACAGTAATTAAGTTATATTAAACAAACTTAATATATATATATTTTTACTGAATTTTAACTTAAATGGATTAAAATTGAAATTTAAAACATTTTGACCTTGATTCTATAAAGCATTATCCAACCTCTAAGACTTTCTCTTATTCTTCCTTCTGGCTGCAGGTTCACATGGGAACCCATATGTGGAACAATGCCCCAGCCAGACGTGGGCGGCGTCTCTCAGTGGAAAACCCCATGGCCCTGCTGGGTGGTGATGCAATGAAATTTAGCGAGATGTTCCAGAAAGACCTGGCAGTTCGGGCAATGAATGTAGACCCAGGGTTTTGGAACCAGTATGCGGCAGCCATCACCAATGGACTCGCCATGAAGAACAACGAGATCTCAGTCATTCAGAACGGGGGCATTCCTCCGCTTCCTGTTAGCCTTGGAGGCGGCAGCATCCCATCTCTAGCCAGCATGTCAGGGGGCATGGAGAGGGCACGCACAGGCAGCAGCCCTCCAATGTCTGGCCTCGAGAAGACAAGCTTGGAGGTGGGAAATGGACGTCCTTTCTCTAGGTTCCTGGAGGACAACAAAGAGATCGGAATCAACTGATAAGCCGTCATTCAAAAGAAAGACACAAACAGACTAAGTAAAGACTTGGAAGGTTCCTCCTTATCCAGTTTGGTCTCTTATGTACTATATTATGTACAGCTGAAGTTTGATATTCTGTTGGTTTTGGATCTATAGTATTCGGTATTGAGTAGAAGTATTTCCCATCCTCCTGTTTCGACTATGAAGAAAAAAAATGTTCCATGTTTGAGAATTTGTCGTCTTGCAAGATTTGCATGGTACTTTTATTGGTTCTTATCAGTACATTTGACTGCTTTCAAGGATTATGTCACATAAAAGAAGAATATCTTTACTCTTTAAAGAAAAAAAAAAAAGAAATGAAGCGCAATCTCAGTGTGGATAGACTGACTAATGTTTACCTGGTTACAGTGTATGTTTTGAGGTACAAGACATGGGATTAGGTGAAACCGAAGTACATTGTCGTAACGTGTGCTTATTTTTTTTTTCACTCATGAAGTAGATACTTGATGGAAAAAAAATGTTTGAACTATTTTAATCTTTGCATTTAGTCTCTTGGCATTGTCTTATATTAATGTCCGGTGTCTTTAGTATTTATAATATACACAAAAAGCGGGTATAAGAAAATATATTTAACAGCCCCAACATTTTATTGATCTTTGTTTTCTAAACTTTAGACTTCTATTATGGCTGTCTCTTTCAATAAAGACAAAACGTCTCTTCATCTGGCCGATACGGACACATTGCGAAGTTTTATTTGGAAATCTAGCACATGTCGGTGTAACGGACCTGGTACAAGACGAAAAAGCTAGGATATTGAAAAAGCTGCTGCCTTTACAGACTCGCTTTTAACCTTTGTAAAGACAAGACAGAGATATTACAGAAACTTATTGTGTATAGAGTAAAAACAAAATTGGTATGCATATTTTGTATCATGGAAAACAAAGGATATCCTGATTTGAGATTTGTCATGTTTGTGAATGCACTTTTTAGAGGAACGGTCTTGTCTGTGACTTATCATTAATGATCTGACTGAACTATCTATCTCATTTTGATTTTTTTTTTTTTTTTTTTTTTTTTTTTTTTCCCATGGGGTTCTTAAAAAAAAAAACGTGAGTCATCGAGAAACTTCTGGAAAAAAAAACAGGGGTGAGGGAATGGGACAGATACGGCTCTGTACTGAAATCCTCACCCCTTTACTCACATCAAATAATAAAATCGTGAGAAAGGATCATGTCTGCTTGGATGCCATTTCTCTAATTGTTGTCTAATAGTTTTAATAGCATTTGATTTGTTGTTGTTGTTGTTTTTTTTTTTTTTGCTGTAGAACTCTGAGAAGTATTATGACATCATACTTGTACCTAGCTTCAGGCACTGACACAAAGAACTGCGTAAGGGACTAAAACATGACTGTATGAAGGAAAATAATCAGAGTGGTTTGATGGAGCAGAATTACTTTTAGCATCCTGCAGATAATTCTGTTCCTTTAACGGCACGTCTCGAAGCGTCCCGTGAGAATTTTCTATTTATTAAAGAATCACATAATATTAAGTTTCTATTTCATTTTGTTTTACAATATTAACAATTCACATTTACGATATTTAGTATAGAGTAGAAGTTTAATGGCATGTTGATTTGATTTGATTTGAACTATTCCTATATTTGTCACATATAAATATATATATTTAAGCTTTAACATTTAAATTGCGAAATAATTGCTCCATCAGATCAACATATGATCTAGTAATACGTTATACAGTTGGTCATATATGAGAAAGCTTATTTCACTCAAATCGTCAAAGGAAAAAAAAAACATTTCTGTCTTCTGTCTGTCTACCAGCAAAATCCAGGTTACAGCTTTATTTATGCTTAATGTCACATTTAGTTTTTAAGTGTGTAGTGGAATGAGTTGGGATGTTCTAGCAGAGATCTGTCTCACAAAGACGCACATGTTTCACTTCTATTTGATCACAAGCAAATGGCTTCTTTCAAAAAGACCACAGTTGCCATCATTGTAATTGCTTCCAAATTTAGTTCCTGTAGCCATTTTAAATGCACTTGTTTATTCCTTTAACTGCTAACAGGCTGGATTTAGACCTCAGACACTAGCGCTCAAAACCTAGAGATGGATAATCATATTCCAAGACAGATTTCTAGTAATTTTGAATCGTTAATGATTCAAATAATTCCATTTCTTAAAAAAAAGAACAATTAAGAGTGGAGATTGTGTGATTTATAGTAATATTGTCTAAAAAAAATGAATAGAATATCATCTCGTAGAATCATATGAAGAGGTCTTTGGTATGAGAAAACAGAAAAAGAAAAAAAAAAACGAAATATACTTTTTTTGTTCATTTAATTTATTGGTAGTTAGAGGATGTGGAGTGTAAAGCATATCAGAGTCTTTGTGTGTGTGTGTCTGTGTGTGTGTGTGTGTGTGTGTGTGTGTGTGTGTGTGTGTGTGTGTGTGTGTGTGTGTGTTTCACTGTGGTGGTTGTGTGTATTGTAAAGTAGTTCAGAGACTGTTACAAAGAGGAACAAAAGGCTCTTCAGTGATTACAACTTACAGTAGTGTTTATCTAGTGTTTATCTAGGGGAAAATGAAGGCTCAATTATAATCTTATGTTGTATTTATAGATCTGATCTATTGATGCTAACATCTGTAGTTATTAATACATAAATATCGATATATGGATGTGTTATACAGTATGAAGAGTGAACTATGAAATCAAAATAGATGTAAGTGAAAATTTAAAATTTTAAGATTCATAAATAAGAGATATATTAGATACAAATTTAAATTAGTTTAGTTAATGATAGTTTTAGTCTGTGTGTGTGTGTGTGTGTGTGTGTGTGTGTGTGTGTGTGTGTGTGTGTGTGTTTGTGAACGAGAGAGAGAAAGCCTTTGAGAGAGAAAGACCCTTCATATGTCACACTGAGTGGGTGCTCAGTTTTGTTGTCACACTGACAGAGAGTGTAAATGCTGGTGTTCGCCCACGACTGCCACCCAGAGTGTGTCATGTTGTAACACCCTACACACAGTTCACACACACAGTTACTGTAGGGCATTTGACTCAAGCAGCTGGTGTGATCAGCGTTCTGCGTTCACAATAGCGCAGTTAGAAGAATTAAAACCATGTGAATTTTCCAGAATTGCTCACCACCACACGGACAATGGCCATTATACAGCAGTGTATTATAAACCCAAGCAAAACCTCAGACATATTATATTTATAGTATATGATGGGTGACAAATTAAAGGGGGAAAAATGTGTGTGTGTGTGTGTGTGTGTGTGTGTGTGTGTGTGTGTGCCCGTGTTGTGACACTTATATACTTTTGCCCTGCAAATCAATCCAAAAATCTTCACAATGATCTTTATCCTTTGATGAAACATTTCTATCAAGATGGGCGTTAATTAATTCTCTCACCAACCCAACCCATCGCAAGGCACACACACACTCTCATTCACTCACACTCTCACACACTCCGGACAATTATCCAGAGATGCCAATCAACCTACCATGCATGTATTTGGACCGGGGGAGGAAACCGGAGTACCCGGAGGAAACCACCGAGGCACGCAGAGAACATGCGAGCACCACACACACAAGGCGGAGACGGGAATCGAACCCCCAACCCTGGAGGTGTGAGGCGAATGTGCTAACCACTAAGCCACCGTGCCCCCCTGCGTTAATTAATTATTAATCTTTATTTCAAAGTATGTCATTTAAATTTTTAAGACTTTTTTGGGGCATTGTGTTACACAGATACGTCGCTCAGCTGAGGGAATATGATAAGAAATAAATGTCGCTCATCACTCCAGTACAGCTCCATAGACCTGCTCTTACACCTAACTACCTGTAAGACACAGTGTTAATTATTTCCTTTATAATTTATTCCTAAATATATTACACACAAATGTCCAGAATCTACACACTAGCATTAGCTATAAATTCATTAATTGCTAGAAATCTGTTTAAAATTGAATATTTACAGTGAACACAGCATCTGAACACACTGAAAGAGGAAGAAAAGAAGAATAAAGGAGTAATAAATGAGAAGCTAAACAGACAATTTTATGATATAGTAACTACAGCTAGTTTGCTAGTTCAGCATGTTAGCATTTTGGCTAACTCTATTAAAGGTTCTCGGTGAGCGAATGGAAAATCATATGATTTTATTTAATTCTTGTACTTTTTTGTCCTGCTGAACAGTTGCTCACTGACTAAATGAATGCCTTAGTCAAGTCTCTCAGCCTGATACACAGCTACTGATTTCCTCCTCATACTTGGGCCTTGTTTTTAAACATGGACTGTCCATTCGAAGCCATTAGCTAAAGAAAATGCTCATTTTTTGCAGACTGGATGATGAAATCTAAAGTCTTTTGTCCGTAGCTGAGGGTCTGTGCGATTAAACAATAACTCAGTATGATGCAGTTAAAAATCTCTATAAGAGCACTTTGTTATGGCAGACATTTTACCTCAAGTGATTTCAATTAGCACACAGCAGCCAGTGAACTGGGCTTGAGGTGAAACAGGGTTCATATAGTAAATATGTGACGAGTAGCTACACATGTCATTAGAAACACTCATGAGTTACTGCTCTACAATATATGGTAAGCTTTATAATGCTACATAAGCCATTCATTAGGTGTTATGCTATATTTCATGAAAACAGACAGACAAAAAAAAATATACAGACATTACTATCAGCTGCCGGAAAGACCCCACGATTTACATGTCAAGTTAATTCAACCCCTGACATATGATTGTCACGACATTTTTTCATGTTAACTTTAGATTGTGACGATTGACCTTGATTTCTAAAAAAAAAAATAAAAATTACACAAGACATCAAAATGTCATCAAAAATGACATTAAAATATTTGGAATAAGACTTTTTAAATTTTTGCGTATGTTTATATGTATGTTTATATCAGTTATGTAGAATTCTGAAAGTTATCTAGTCTTATATCGACTACAAAAAAAGTTTGTGAACCCTTTAGAAATTTCTATATTTCTACATAAATATGACCCAAAACATTTACACAAGTCCAAAAAGAAGACAAAGTGAACCTAATCAAACAAATCAGACAAATACATTTTTATATTCGGGAAAATGTTCCAATATTACAGTATATATTATATACTGTATGTGACAGGCAAAAGTATGTGAACCTCTCGGATTAGTATTTAATTTCAAAGTCAAATTCGAGTCCATCTGTTTTTAGTGAGTTGCATAAAAATCAGGTGTCCGTGAATGTCCTGATTTATAAAAAGAACAGAGATTTATCAAAGTCTGATGATGCATGTTTGTGGAAGTGGATCATAGCAAAAACAAGGGAGATTTCAGAGGACTTATAGTTTAGTTATAAAGATAGTACAAATTGAATAACAATAAAAATAGTTATTGTTTGAGCTGGAAGATATTTATAATACCATCTCTGAAGAGTTCAGACTCCACAAAGCTATAGTCAGACAGATTCCGTACAAATGGAGGAAATTTAAGACCATTGCTGCCCTCCACAGAAGTGTTCAAACAACAAAGATCACTCCAAAAGCAAGACATGTAATACAGTAGCTTGTTGGGTCAGAAGGGAACCCAGTATAATTTCAGTGCAACTAAAGGCCTCTTTTTCTTTGGCTAATGTTAATGTCCATTAGTCTGCCATTACAGTAGGTGAACACTGAACAGCCTTGGTTTGCAAGCCAGAGCTGCAAGAAGAAAGCCACTAATCCCTAAAAAGAACATTGCTGCCCATCAGAGGTTTGCTAAAGATCATGTGGACAAGCCAGGGGACTATTAGAAAAATAATTTGTATAAAATAAAATGTGACCAAGATAGAACTTTTTGCTTTAAATGAGAAGCATTATTTTGGGACAAAGGAAAATTTTGCATGCTAGAATAATAACCTTTGGCTGTCTGTGAAACATGGTGGTGGTAGTAACATGCTTTGGGCCTGTATTGCTGCATCTGGGCAAGAACAGCTTCCCAAATTTTAAAGGAAAATGGCATGACATCTGTCCATGAACTGAATTTCAAGAGAAAATGAGTCATACACCAAGACAACGATCACAAGCAAACAAATCTGTCTACGAAAATGATTAAGGCCAAACAAATAGAATGTTTTCGAATGGCCGAGTCAAAGTCCTGACGTCAGTTTTAAAGAAATATTGTGGAAGGACCTGAAGCAAGCAGTTCATTTGAGGCCACCCACCAAAATCCCAGAGTCGAAGTTGTTCTGTACTGAAGAATGGGATAAAAATTATTCCAAGCTACAATATTCTGGCTCATTTGTTTGATTACATTTGCTTTGGTTCCTTTTAGGATTTGTGTAAAAAGCTGATGAGATTTGGGTGATATTTATGCAGAACTATTTCTAAAGGGTTCACAAACTTTCAAGCAACACTGTATATACAGTAGATCTATGCCATGACAGTTATGTAAGTTTAAGTTAATTATAGAGATGTATGTCAGCCACATATTATGTTTTCATCAATTATGTCACAATACTTATGCCAGTTATGTAGATTTATGTCAAATATGTAGGATTATGTCAGTTATCTATACTTATGTCAGTTATGTAAAGTTATGTCAGTTATCTAGGCTTTTGTCAGATATGCAAGGTTATGTCAGTTGCATAGATATACGTCAGTTAAATTAGTCTGCTGTGTACCATAGATTTTCATCAGTTATGTAGATTTGTGTTACTACGAAGGTTCATTATGTATATTCATTTCATTAACATAAGGTTATGTCACTTATGTCAGTTATTCATATTCAGAATGTCATTTATGTAGGGTTATGTATAAATAGCGCATTATAATGCGGGTTTATGTTAGGTATCAAATTTTTTATGTTATGTAGGGTCATGTCAGTTATATATTCAGCTATGTCATTTATGTAGGTTTCTGTTAGTTATGTAGGTTTAAGCCAGTTATGTTATGTACATGTAAATGTACATCATATAGGGTATTATCACTCATGTAGGTTTATGTCAGTTATATGTTTTTATGTCAACTCTATACATTCATGTCTGTTATGTACTGTAAGTTTAGGTCGGCTGTGTAGCTTTATGTCAGTTGGATTATTTCAGCCATGTAACTGTCATGTAGCTTTATGAACACTAAAGTGTTAATAGAAACAGAGCAAGAGGGAAAACAAAAAATGTTGTTATTAACACTAAATTTTCTTGAACTGATAATGTACTTGTATGTATGTTTCTAACCAATATAAGTGTTAAATAAATTACACACAGCCCACGCTGTCACCCCGTCATGCTCGGATGGAGAGACGAGCCTGATGTTGGAGTGAATGTGTGATTGGGAAATCGCTGCATTCTGTTTGTTTAGTGCTCCATGCGTGGTGGCGAAGGGCCGCCTGAAACGGACGCCGTAAATATTGCCATTGATCGAGGAGCAGGGGGCCCTACGATGATGCAGAGCCAGCGTGCCTCCAGAGTAAATCTGCCCGACAGTAATCCAATCCAATTCTCAAGGCTCTCGGATCTCAGATAGGTGCTTTAAATCGAAATAGCTTGTTGTTGTTGTTTTTTTTTCCTCTATTTTTTCCCCTTGTCTTCTTTTTGTTTCGCACCTTTGCTTTTATGGGGCCATCTCAGAGCTGTCATCCCTGTGCAGCATTGATTTGCTGATTTACCCCAACCTAAACTTAAAAGATGCTTCACCATGCTCCAAGTTTCCAACTACATTCATTTAAAAGGATACTTAAAGCATGAGTGTAGCTTTTTTCCTTTACAACTTTATCTTATCAATATCGAAATGAATGAATTAATGAATTACTAATGTAAAAATATTACTAATTACTAATGAAAAGATTCATTTTTATTTGTTGTGATCTTTGATTGTTTAAAATGCAGGCTTAGCTGGCAAGAGTATTTTTTTAAAGTTACAAGTATTTATCAGCTCGCACTCCCAGCTAACTCTGTTTGCTAGCTTTATTACAAACTTTGTGCACATTCTTAAGATAAGTGTATATATTTTTATCTTTTAATGTTTGCGTACTGTCAAATGTATGCAGAATCATATACGTGTAAACAAAAATGCTTGTTAGCTATGAAGCTAACAAGCTTGACCGTTCGTTTATAAAAATAAACATAATGCTAGCTGGGTACATGTATATTAAGAACTATTTGTTAGCATTTGTTTCTTGTTGTCTAGATAGTATCTAGTCGATGTTAGCTGTTAGCTGATTTTAGTTATCTAGTTTGCTGCTTAATATTTAGTTGAAAAAATATTTTTAAGAATTGCAAAGAAAGTGTGTCAGATATTAAAAAGTGGATGGTTTTTAAAAATCTCAGCCCAGGGGTTGTATTGTTAGTGTATTTTCCATAAAAAGTGGCCCAAAGTTGCCTCTGGTCTTTTCTTTGGAAACTCTGAATGCCCTTCTGTCTGGAATTTTCCTCTATAGGCTCAAGGCTGCCACTCGCTCGTCCGCTTGGCTGGCTTCCGAAGTGTTATTTTTCACCACGGCTCTCAAGATGACAAAATTATGCACTCCAGATCGCCTGAAATTGGACTGGATGCTTTACCTACTCGGATTCTTTCCTGAGTGCAACGTGAGGAGTCTCTCAACCCGATCGGACGCTTGTTGGCTTTCAAGTGTGCTGAGGAATTTTTTTATTTTGGATATGAAAACTGATTGCTAGATCTTGAATACAATTCAATCCGATTCTACAGACTTACAGACATGTACACAAGGTAAGGAAATAATACGTTTTTTGCACCACTGTTTAAAAAAGTAGCTAAAGTCGTAATGCCTTTAAACTAGCCATGCGTCAATACCAAGTCATTTGGTATTTTGTATTACAATATAAATACAGCATATATAAATATCCCACATAGTATTATATATAATTTTATTATATCATATTTCACATTAGTATTATGCATAATTTCATTTAACATAACTTAGCTTAACTCTGTTTATGTTAATTGTGTTACAGTATCTTTAATCCGTCCATTTCAAGGGATTTGAAGTCATTTTTAATTGTTGTAGCTTGATTTTGCATGTTTATTAAAATTTTTGCAACTTGCAGAAATTTATGTGCTTTTTCCCCCAGAAAACTACCAGAATTTGTGAAATACCAAGCATAGGATTCTGCTTTAAAACTCCTACCAGTGAAGACACATCTGTAATGACTTTCTATGACAGCTGTACTGGAAGGGGTGGCACGGTGGCTTAGTGGTTAGCACATTTGCCTCACACCTCCAGGATTGGGGGTTCGATTTCCACCTCCGCCTTGTGTGTGTGGAGTTTGCATGTTCTCCCCGTGCCTCGGGGGTTTCCTCTGGGTACTCCGGTTTCCTCCTCTGCTCCAAAGACATGCATGGTAGGTTGATTGGCATCTCTGGAAAATTGTCTGTAGAGTGTGTATGAGAGTGTGTGTGTGTGTGTGGCCTGCGATGGGTGGCACTTCGTCCAGGGTGTATCCTGCCTCGATGCCCGATAACGCCTGAGATAGGCACGGGCTCCCCATGACCCGAGGTAGTTCGGATAAGCAGTAGAAGATGAGTGAGAGAGCTGTACTGGAATGAGAGCATGGGTGAAAAGAGTGTTGCAAAGCTGTTACACGCTGCGTCCGCAAAGGCAACAGCATTGTCGATGACCCCACACACCCCTCACACACACTCTTCACCCTCCTGCCGTCTGGAAAAAGGTACCGGAGCATTCGGGCCCTCACGACCAGACTGCGTAACAGTTTCTTCCCACAAGCCATCAGACTTCTCAATAACTGAACTGTACTATACTGAGCACAACATACAAACACACATCATCTGTATGGACTGCATAGACCCTCACAAAACACACACACTGTTTTGCACACTTTTCTGCTGTTTTTGCACATATTGGACAATATCTCAGTCATCTGCTGTTTTTTGCACAACTCTATATATAATCCAAAAGGACCTGCTGCTAAGAACCTGCTGCTGTTCATTCTTTTACTGCACAAAATATTGTTTGAAAATTCAGTATTTACACCGGTCGGTCGGCGCTGTTTCTGTTACTGTTTATTGTCTTTTGTGTATTGCATTTTTTGTACTTTTTGTATTGTCTTGTAACTTAATGTCCGCACTGTTTTTTGTCCTGCACTGTCTTTTGTCCTGCACTGTCTTGCTTGTCTTGTCCTGCACTGCTTGCACCAGGTTGCACAGTTGCACTTTATGTGGCTAAGACTACTTACATGTCCTTAGCCCTGTCTTTGTTTTATGTAGCACCTTGATCCTGGAGAAACGTTGTCTCATTTCACTGTGTACTGCAACAGCTATATATGGTTGAAATGACAATAAAAAGCTTCTTGACTTGACTTGACTTCTTGAAATGTCTCAAACCAAATCTGCCACTGTTTCTCTAAGAGCTTTCTCTCCACCGCTTCAGGTCATCAGAAGATGTTGTAGCTCCTCCTCTTGATATATTTATTACATTATAAGTGTTACACTGTAACCCAGGCTTCGGTCAGATGGTGTATCACCTGTATGATGGTATTTTGGATGTCAGTATCAGGGTATTTTTTTACAGCTCTGAGTACGAGTATGTACAGTAATACACTATATTGCATAAAGTTTTGGGACACCGGAGCACAAAGCAAAGGTCCAGACATGGATGAGCGAGTTTGGTGTAGGGGAACATGACTAGTCCTGACCTCAACCTGATAGAACACCATCTAGGATGAATTTTAGCAGAAACTGTGAGCCAGATGGAGACCGTATCCCAACATCAGTCCTGAGCTTACAAGAGGAATGGTCCAAAATTCCCATAAACACACTCCTAAACTGTATGGAAAGCCTTCCCAGAAGAGGTGAAGCTGTTATAGCTGCAAATTGTAGGCCAACTCCATATCAAACCCTACGGATTAAGAATACGGCGTCATTAAATGTCATCCATGTGCACGTAAAGGCGGACGTCCCAAAACTTTTGCCAATATAGTGCATGTGTGATATAAATCCTCCGCATCCTTACTTTGTAGTGTTTCTACTGCAAAATGTGATATGACTCGCTAGAGGCAAAAACGAGGTTTATGACGGAAAGCAGAGGCCACAATAGCATTACTGTGATGGTTTAGTGAAGTATAACACATCGAGAGAGACGGCTAAAAAGCCACGGCCATAATCCTCAGCTCACCTTTCACTCCTGGCTCCACCAGCTGTTTTTTTTTTTTTTTTTACCCCAATGCTTTATTTTACATTCGAGTCAAGTCCTTATAGTAAAACAGCCTCTAGTGCCTTTAGTGATGGATGTTCTTCTGATAGCTCTAATCAGCCTCTGTGCAGTTTGTGTACTTGGCAGTGCCACATTTTACAGCAAATCTAATATCACCGTCTTTTTTCGCCTTTCTTTTTTTCCCCCCTTTTTCAACGAGAGAGATAAGCAACAATCTGTTTTATTTGTGTGTGAATAAATTAAGAGCAGTTAGAAAAAGCTGGCAGAGGGAAAGATGTGAATGCTGTTGTATATGATTACATTAGTGAAAGAAAACCTGCTTGAACTTTAATGGGACAAATTAGTTTGGTCTTTCTAATGGGAGGCAGAGAGAGGAGGGGAAAAAGGCTCTGTAATTGGTGATGTGTGATGCAAAGTGCGCTCAGGTTGAATGCGATACTCCGGTGGGACGGAGCGTGTATAGAGGTCTTACAGAAACACTCTGTCTGCTCCGACAAGGTCTGAGCCACATTTAAACACACACTCAGTTCATGTGACTGCTTTTGTGTCACATAATGTACTTTTACTGAAAGACTAGATTACATACACACTTTTCTTTCTATCTATCTATCTATCTATCTATCTATCTATCTATCTATCTATCTATCTATCTATCTATCTATCTATCTATCTATTCATTCATGTCTATCCATGTTTTTCTTTCTTTCTTTCTTTCTTTCTTTCTTTCTTTCTTTCTTTCTTTCTTTCTTTCTTTCTTTCTTTCCATCCATCCACCCATCCATGCCTTTCTTTCTTTCTTTCTTTCTTTCTTTCTTTCTTTCTTTCTTTCTTTCTTTCTTTCTTTCTTTCTTTCTTTCCATCCATCCACCCATCCATGCCTATCCATGTTTTACTTTTCTTTCTTTCTTTCTTTCTTTCATTTCATTTCACCCTTCCTTTTTACTTTTCTTTCTTTCTTTCTTTCTTTCTTTCTTTCTTTCTTTCTTTCTCTCTCCATCCATCTATCCCTCCATCCCACCTCCATGCCTTTATTCTTTCTTTCTTGCTTCTTCCTTCCTTTCTTTGCTTGCTTTTTCTTCTTTCTTTCCATCCATCCATCCATCCACCCATCCATGCCTTTCTTTCTTTCTTTCTTTCTTTCTTTCTTTCTTTCTTTCTTTCTTTCTTTCTTTCTTTCCATCCATCTATCCACCCATCCATGCTTATCCATGTTTTACTTTTCTTTCTTTCTTTCTTTCTTTCTTTCTTTCTTTCTTTCTTTCTTTCTTTCTTTCTTTCTTTCTTTCTTTCTTTCTTTTTTTTCTTTCTTTCTTTATCTCTCCATCCATCCACCCATCCATGCCTTTCTTTCTTTCTTTCTTTCTTTCTTTCTTTCTTTCTTTCTTTCTTTCTTTCTTTCTTTCTTTCTTTCTTTCTTTCTTTCTTTCCATCCATCCACCCATCCATGCCTTTCTTTCTTTCTTTCTTTCTTTCTTTCTTTCTTTCTTTCTTTCTTTCTTTCTTTCTTTCTTTCTTTCTTTCTTTCTTTCTTTCCATACATCCAGCTATCCATTTATCTATCCATTCATGTCTTTCTTTCTTTCTTTCTTTCTTTCTTTCTTTCTTTCTTTCTTTCTTTCTTTCTTCCTGTCTTTCTTTCTTTTCATCTTTCCAGCTGTCCATGCATCTATTTAGCTATCCATTCATGTGTATCCATATTTCTCTTTTTGTTCTTTCTTTCTATCTTTCTTTCTTTCCATCCATCTATCTATCTATCTGATGTTAAGAGTATATATAATTAATAAGGAATGTGTTTGGGAAATAAATGAACGCACTGAAGAAAGAGATCCACCCAAAAAGCAGCACGTCATCAATTAAAGCAGCTTGGAGCACCAGCACATTCATCAGTGTGTGGTGGGGATCAGTCAGTGAGCCTCACGGCACCGTGACAAATGCTCCAACTCCTCTACACACCCAGGCTTGCCGATCAATAGAGATCATCACCGTGTTGTGGCCTTTATCTCTCACGCCAAACCCTGGGGCCTTAAATTATTTCCCAACACTGAAATCTTAGGGTTCAAGGGAGTGTATGAGCGTGTGTGTGTGTGTGTATATATATATATATACAGACTGTATATAGATATATCAGTGTGTGTGGTGGTGGTGGTGGGGGTAGGGTTGATCTCTATCTTCTGGGCATTTGAACATGATGATCTCGAAGCCTGAGCGAGGGATGTAGTGTGTGTGCTGTTGACTGTGTCATATCAGAAGATTATTTGCTCATGTTCTCATGTGAAGAGACACTTAAGCCAAATGGACACCATAATTGGATCACCTGCGTCTCCCATAAAACCGAAGAAGGACTGATTCAGAGTGTCTCATCCAGAAGAGGTTTTGTTCGTCTCGAGCCGTTCAGGTAGCATCTGCTGTTTTGGTGGCTCAAGAACTTAAGTTTATGTTAAAGCTCTCATTCAAACGTGCTGTCGTTTCAGCGTACACGAGGAATTATATGTAGAACAAGCAAACCTTTAACTGTTTTTTTAATACTACGTTTTGAGGTGTTTCTTTAGTATTTGTAGAAGGATTTTCCAATCTTTTGGTGGCCCAGTGTTGAATCCTGTGCTCTCAATGCTGTGGCCTGGGTTCGATTCATGGGCAGGCAGTTAATCCAGCCCCTTGGGGAACTAACTCTTAGTGCTGGTCCCAAGCCTGGATAAAATAGGAGGGTTGTGTCAGGAAGGGCATCAAATCAAATATGTATCAAATCATTCATTCGTTCATTCATTTTCTACCGCTTATCCGAACTACCCGGGTCACGCGGAGCCTGTGCCTATCTCAGGCGTCATTGGGCATCGAGGCAGGATACACCCTGGACGGAGTACCAACCCATCACAGGGCACACACACACACTCTCATTCACTCACACACTCAAACACTACGGACAATATTTCCAGAAATGCCAATCAACCTACCATGCATGTCTTTGGACCGGGGGAGAAAACCGGAGTACCCGGAGGAAACCCCCGAGGCACGGGGAGAACATGCAAACTCCACACACACAAGGCGGAGACGGGAATCGAACCCCCAACCCTGGAGGTGTGAGGCAACCGTGATAACCACAAATCCACCATGGACCCCTGTATCAAATCAAATAAGTAGAATGAATGAGTAACTGATGGAGTAACTGAGTTTATAGTTTTAGATAACGAACGTGAATATAATCAGCATGATTTTGTAGAAGCATGGATGTTGTGTATGATCAGCGCTGATCTACAGTAAACCTTGCTTTTACCCCGCACCATCATCCAGTCTGAGGAATTCGGTCAAGCTGCAATTTGTAATTAAGTCTTAACTTTAAAAGTCAATTTGCTCTAGTATACAAGGGTGAGAACATTCACTCTTCTTAACCTTAGACTATATCCCATCACCTGAATGTTGATTATCTTCCTATAACAGTGTGTCTAATATAAATGACAAGACATGGATGGGACAAAGTACACACAGATGACATTAACGATCAGGGGGCGTGGCCCAAGCAGACTCAATGGCTTTGTTAGATTTTTCTTTCCTTTTCCTCTTAACCGTGGAAACATTCCAGACCACCAAACTCTTGATTCTTTTGCAGGGCAATTATTCAAAGTGTCAAAATGGACCCATGCAAAAGCCTCCCGGTTTCTATCGATTGGTGCCATTATGGAATCGTATGCCAATAAAGTGTCATGGTTTACTGTAACACTCAAATAATTAGGCGAGTTCGGACGGCGTGGCTCGAGGAGTCACCGAGGCTTCCTCATTAGCAGCAGTCATTATGAGCAAATGGAGTTTTGCAATCGAGTCGCAGAATGACGAATATTGATTTTGTTTTCTTTTATCAGCCATCGCGCTTCAGTCATTGCTTAAGTGCCCCATAACGTTGCCAGACAATTTTATAGTTGCTTCTGTTTCATTCATCTGTCTATAGGAGATGCTTCAGAGCATGATATAGTTTAGTTTGATTTGATTCCACTGAAACCTGAACAATGCCGAAAGTGAAACTCTGAAAAATCAGGAGCGCTTTCACACTAGTTCAGTGAATGATGACACGAGGAAACGATAGAAAGGAATATGATCAGATAAAAAGGAAAACTCTATCTGATCCGAACATTATGACCTGCTGTCTGAACATAACCGAGCATATTATATCAGAAATTGATCAGCATTATGTTGAGTTAGTGTCACTGGTTAATGTTATAAGATGAAATAGATGTGGAATTAACAGAATTAATGGATTGAATTATGGAATTTACACAAAGGCATCGCCACAGCTTTTCCGATCACAGATGCATCCCAACATAAACCATCGTATTGATTGTGGCCCTAATGAACAAATTGGATTTTTCACAGCCAGCCAATTTAACGCCATCCAAAGGCTTCCGTGTGTTTAGCTTCTTGTTTTTTTTTTTCCCTTCTATTTCCAGGGAGGTTGATGGTGGTTAAGAAAAAAGGTACAGCTCTAGCAGAACATCTCGTATGTCCCAATTCTAATAATTTAAATATCTCAAAAACCCTGTTTCCAATTTTACTCTTTGTCTTTTAAGCCATTGTGCAAATACCATCATAGCAAAGTACACACTCTAACATATTATTATGGGCTTATCAGTCACCATTAGCAGTGTTATGGTTTGATATTTCAACCTAATAACCCGATAACCTAGTCTTATAAAAAATAACTCAGTATCATGATAATTAATAAACAGTTTTCTACCATTTTTTTTTTTTACCAGTAAGCTGGTGTTCCATTTTGCCCGAGGAACTTATGGGAGTGTTTCATTCAGTATTAACAAATGAATGATTTTCTGGCTTCGAGTCCGATCTAAAACGAGTCATGACTCAATGTGAGACGTGTGTTTTGTCCTCTGTTGATAACCTGTCACACAATTGTACCCACTTGGGGCTTCTCGGTGATCAGAAACGGGTTTGATATCTCCATTTCTTTTGAATATAGAGACATTTGTGTAAAAAAAAAATATGTTTTGGGGATCTTTTCAATGAATATTTTGCCAGCAATAAGTTAAGGAAAAACAGAAATACTTATAAAACACAACAAATTACACAAGTCCTAAATGTCTACCTACATACAGTACAGTATGAGCTTCATATTAACCACCACTGTGGAGTGAGACATGACAAAGACATCCAATAATGAAAACAGACACAACAAAACAGAAGGAAACTCCATTTTTTTTTTGCCTCTGGGGAACAAGATTTAAAATGCTGGTGGTGAAAAAGAAAGAAAAGTTTTATTATGAAATCTTTATCCAAAGGTTGTTTTACGTTTAAAGCATTTGGCCACCGATAGATTTATCTTATTTATACAAATGGTCAATTTCCTTGCCTAGTGGTAGGACTGGGATTTGAACTCATGACCTTATGATCCATAATCCAGCATCGTAGCTGTTTTAAACTGAAATATAGAGAGCGTGAGAGGATAGGGGTGTTGAGCTTGATAGCTATCAGGTAAGAGAAAGTTACGAATCATGCTCAAATGATACAACAGAATGGGTTTCAGTGTTGTGCAGGTTGCTGTAGTGGGATTTAAAGAAAGTGTAGACGTCTGCACAATAATTTAGGACACCAAACTGAAGAGAAATTCTTGAGTACCGAAGTGGATCGGATAAAAATACGAATATTAGATTGACATAGATGTTTGAGAAAAGCTATGGTGAGGTAATAGACCAGTCATAGATATGTCTAATTGTGAATTATAACAATCCTAGAGGTCATTAATAAACGTTTTAGCCAAATGCAAAAATACGACTTTATTGTCTAGGGAAGGCATATTGATTATTTGGATTTTCAATTATTTTAAACGGATGCCAACCAAACGTCCAGTGCAGATGGTGGCACGGCAGTAACCAAAGAGGAACTGAAGTAAATCGAGAGTCAGATCACCAGGATGCACGTGTGCACAAGTGGCGCAACAGTTTGCCACCTCAGCAGTGTACAAGAGTGATGGCTCTCGCCGTTCACAGCATGCCATTACATTGCACCTTATCATTTCCTCTCCGACTGAAACCCAACACCAGAACTCATCAATAATGCAAGCTGAGATCCTCCGGCCGAAGGATTCGACAGCAGAGCAGAGCAGGCTCGCCGAGGTCCATCCGAGTAGCTGCAAATCCCTGAGCACTGTATCACATCCAGGGTGCTAACACTCCAAAACCCAGTGCTGCTCTCCAACCTCTCGAGCCTCACAAACCTCATGCGGACATTTATTTCTTTGCTCAGATTTTGCCAGAACCCATCCAATAAACTCTCAAGATTCACTCT
Source organism: Tachysurus fulvidraco (assembly GCF_022655615.1). NCBI lineage: Eukaryota > Metazoa > Chordata > Actinopteri > Siluriformes > Bagridae > Tachysurus > Tachysurus fulvidraco. The sequence continues at coordinate 14,956,545 of NC_062539.1, forward strand.
TGATGAAATCCACCAAAAAGGATTGGGTGTGTAATGAGGTTTTTTGCTTGGCCCAAGCACTGAAATGCCAACTGTCTCTCTTGAACAGACAAATATTCCTGTTCTTATTGAGGCTAGCATTTCTATTCTCTCACTAGCTGAATTATTAAATACATGGAATCTGGTTAAGCAGTGTACATTTTCCAAAAGGTCAGAAAGTTCATTAACTATGGTGCGCCATTGATTGCAGCCGTGAGTTGTTGTGTGGGGAGGTAGAAGCTTTAGTCACTGATCTTTATAGGGTGTAAGTGAAAAAAGTGAGCGAGAGAGAAATAGGGGAGTGTAAAACTTTGTGCAAACAAAAACATATATATATATATATCAGGGTTTTTTTTTTCAGCTGGAATGGATGTGAATATTAAAATAAAAAAGTAAAGAAATAAAACAAAAATCGGCTGTAATCGGTAAATAATCCTGCATTAATACCAGAATTAATATGGAATTAAATATAAACCCAAGCTACGATGTGATGTAAATTCATTCATAAATAACGACCACATTATACACACTTTAGCACGTCCGTTAGTTAACCTGTTAGATAAACTACATCAAGCACGATATAAAAAATTAATTATTTTTTATATCGTATTAATTAAACATGCATTAGACTCAGAGACTTATGACATAGTTAAGGTTAGATCTTCATTAGTTTATGATTAGTTCATGCCTCAACTCATCATTGGATCATATTCTAGTAAGTATTATTTCAGGTTTCAGTGCAAGATTAGTCATGTACTCTAATTAAATTTTTAGACATCTGCTGTAGACATAAAGAAGTGCTATGAGTTGATTCTTTTCTTATAACAGCATTCCACAAAGTTTTATTCCACTTATACTTTAAATTACCTAAAGAGTTGAAGAAAACCTAACGTTACAGCTTTAGCTCGGAGTGTTTAAAGCGTACAGAATTCTGATACTGGGAACTCTGAATAAAGAAATAGGTATATCAATTAACGTACACTACTTATAATATATTTAAATAGAAATTATTACATAGTAGAAAAAGCACATGGATGTAAAACTTCTGGAAAATTCTAAAGACATTCTGACCAATTTAAAATCCAGCTTTCAACAGCGACATGGTGTTAAGATCAATTATGAACTAAAGGCAATTAAGGAAAAATAAATAAATAAATAAATAAATAAATACATTTACAAGCTTCTATACTTCCAGCCATGAGCATAAACTTTGTTGTATACACATATTATTCTTTACTTACTGATTTAATAATATTTTCTGCTGGAGAAAATGTGTTGTTTTGGAAAATAAGACATAATTTTACAAATCATCATAGTAATCGTGCAATCTGTTCAAAATAAAAATGACAAATCTTTACAAAATACCTCACAATTCTATTCTGTGTTTATTTCCCTCGTTGAAGCTCTCAGGTTGTGTTGTATAAACCTGAGACAACCTCATTCACCTTTTTTTCAGCATTGAAAGATCGCAGCGAAAATCCATAATTACAATGACAGCAGATGTATCTATTACAAAACAGTCTGTTCGTGACAATCAGTCAGGCTCAGATAGAAATCTGTATTTTGATTAGCCGTGTGCTAAATCGTTTACTTCCAACTTTGATACCGAGTCATTTGCAGTCTGTGATGAAAAATGATACTCGGTCGGTCAGAATGGCTTCATAAAGTGAGTGCTCGGGTTTCAGTGTCATAAATAACTCATAGTAATTCCATATTTCTTCTTTCATTCGGCTTGGGAAGAAACAAAAAGAGCTTTGACAAACATAGTTAGGGCACCGGCAAGAAGAATTTTGACCTGCTCCTGAGTCTGTGATAGCTGTTTAGTTTAATTATGATATACAGTATATCTTATATATATAGTATATATTTTTTTCGATTTTGCCTTTCCTGCAGCAGTGATATTCAATTCCATTTTACTGCCATAAGCTTGCTAGCTAGCGTAGTCTTTAGGTCACATGGTCTGTGTTTTTAAATTTGAAATTCTAATTCCAATTTTATTTGTCACGTACACAATCGTACACGGTATGACATGTCATGAAATGCTAAGGTTGAGATTAAGTTTGTCTAAGGTGGAGGGACATTAGAGTAGAGAATAAAAAAAACACAAATATACTTATATCTAAAGTTGGTACAAATTAAAAAAATAAAATATCTAAAAATATATAAATATAAAATCTACATTAAAAATAGAGGTACAGGTAGTAACTGAATATGGTGCAGTGTTGTATGTGAATGTGGACACATATATGTCATATATTAAAGTGCAAAATGTGTAATTGTGCAAATTTTGTTGAATTGTGTAAAGAAGGATCCATGAAATATATATATATAGTACAGCGCAAAAGTTTTATGCAGGTGTGAAAAAAAATGCTGTAGACAAAGAATGCTTTCAGAAATATAAATAGACTGTTTATTTCTGTCAATTTACAAAATGCAAAGTGAGCAAACAAAATAAAAATTTAAATCAAATCAATATTTGGTGTTACTACCTTTTGCCTTCAAACCAGCATGAAGTGATGGCACGACCCCTACAGAGCCCTGGTCTCAAATCATCGAGTGTGTCTACGATTACATGAAGAGACAGAATGATGTGAGAAAGCCGACATCCACAGAAGATCTGTGGTTAGTTCTCCAAGATGTTTGGAACAACCTACCGGCCGAGTTCCTTCAAAAACTGTGTGCAAGTGTACCTAGAAGAATTGCTGCTGTTTTGAATGTGTGTGTGTGTGTGTGTGTGTGTGTGTGTGTGTGTGTGTGTGTGTGTGTGTGTGTGTGTGTGTGTGTGTGTGTGTGTGTGTGTGTGTCAAAAAAAAAAAACAGCAGATATATTCAGCAACAAATGGCGGCATCTAATTATTCCACTGAATTGACCTACAGTAGCACTCATAGAGGTTGTTTGGTTTGTCCATCTGGAGAACATATAAAGGTTCTAGTTAAAAGGGTTCCAAGAGAAAAAGAAAACACCTTAAAAAGTTCAAATCTTCGAAGAATCTTCAGGAAGTGTTCTTCATGTTGTCTCTCTGGAGGAACACTTACAAGTTCTCTGTAGAACCATACAAATGGACAATGTTTGTTAGAAATGTATCAGACATTCATTTTTGTTATTAGATTTTCAATAAAATCCATTAATTGGATTTATTGGATGTATGATTTGATGAGAAAGCAGTCATCTATACATACAAGAGGACGAGATCTTTAATTTGGACCTCTGCGAGAACACTAAGTTAAACCCTAAATTGGACAAAACCCTAAATTTCTGCTGTATATAAAGGTTCAGTAGAATCCATTAAAGAAGCATTAATGGAATCTTTGTCTACCAATGACATCTTGAGGAACCCTTGAGGAACCCGTGATGAGCTGTCTGCATGTAGACAAACTGTGATTTACTCACCAGGATTTGGAAAACTTCATGAAAATTAAAACAGCATGAGCTCATAATCTGATATCCATTTTATGCTCGTAAACCTCAGATTAGACGTAACATTGTGGATCTGCACAGAATAATCTTTTAGCATGACATAGCATTTGTTTGTACTATTATTATTGAATAAATAAAAAAAACAACCTTGCTAACATTTTGCACATTGATATGGAGAATGCTTTTGCATGTTTTCCTGGGCAGTGTGTGACTTGGCATGACTGGCAAAGAAAGAAAAAAAAAACCAACTCATTACTAGAATGAGTCAACATTGATTTTGCTCTTGTGATTAACTAAGCGATCCTGCTTCCAGATGATTCTCAAAGACACTGTGGCACAGCTACAGAGCTCTTAACATATGCAGATGTCATGATCTGCTACATGATTGCCAGGAAAACTGTGAAACTGCTGAATTGGCATTCACACTGGAAATCTGTGGCATGCCATCTGCATGGTATGGAATATGTTTTAATGGAATATTGTAATAATCATAAAATTTCTGATCGGTTTCTTTGTTTGTCTCCCAAACATTTTATTTGTAAACCTAATGCATATTCCAAGTATGAAATTGTCTATTAGAAATGTATCTGAATATCAAATTTGTTCATAGGTTTTCAATATAAATGCATTAATGAACCCTTAATGAATCCATTGGATCCACGAGTTAATGAGAAAATTGTTCATGTTGTATCTCTAAAGGAACACTTGCAGGTTCTCTGAAAAGTATCACAATTTAAAATGTATCTATAGATTTCAAGAAGAATTCATTAAGGATGCATTAATGGACCCATTGTCCACCAAAAGACTCTTGAGGAACCATTGAGGAACACTTGAGGAACTCTTGATGAGCTGTTTATATGTAAACGAGATGTGATTTACTCACCAGGTTTTGGGAACCCTAATAAAAATGAAAACACAATGAGCACTATATAATGCCAAAGGTCTTATAAGGACCTCATAATTTTACATTTATTTTACTTTGATCCTCAAAATATTCTGAATGAATTGGTAAGTTGGACTGTGTGGTGAAAGAAACCAAGAAGGAACTTAATAAGACCAATATCCAATTTCAGTACATATCAGCCTTGCTTCTGGTAATAAATTGACAGTGTTATAACCCAGAAACAGATCACCACGTACCCTAATCAAAAGTTATGGATAAACAAGGAGGTACGGCTCCTGCTGCAGGCCTGTAACACTGCCTTCAGGTCAGGTGATGCACTGGCCTACAGCACATCCAGAGCAAACCCGAGGAATGGCATCAAAAAGGCCAAGCATTGCTATAAGCTAAAGGTAGAGGAACACTTCTCCAACTCCGACCCCAGACGCAAGTGGAAGGGCATCCAGGCCATAAGCGACTAAAAACCCACCAACTTCCCCCCATCAACCACAGATTGGGAGAAAACACTATCTGCGTAAAGCTTGCAGTATTCTTAAAGACTCCTCTCACCCTGCCTTTCACCCGTCCCTCCGGTAGGTGCTTCAGGAGCCCCAGTAGACTGTGAAACAACTTTTTCCCTAGAGCTGACATCTTACTAAACTCTGCCTCCCAATGATCACCCACCCCTGTATATTATGTCAATAGCACTTGTATGTTTGACAGTATAACACAGTATATAATATATAACACCGTGTATATTTCATGTCTATAGCACCCGACCTGTATATCTTGTATATCTGTACCTACAGTATATATTCATCTGTATATATTCCTGTTCATACTGTAAATGCGGTACATCTTGCACTTGTTGCCTATTGCACTTCTGGTTAGATGTCAAACTGCATTTCGTTGCCTTGTACTAGTACATGTGTAATGACAATATAGTTGAATCTAATCTAATCTAATCTAATCTAATCTAATCTAATCTAATCTAATGTTCACGGCAATGCTTTCATAGTTTGAAATGTCTTTAAACAAGACACATCAATACCTCCCAATCAGGTCCCAGAAAACGTCACGTTAATCATTTAGTTAGCTAGTCAGTTATTTGATGCTATCTTTTTTTTCTGTTAAAGAACGTCGATTGTAAAAGCAAGCCGAACGATATGTCTACGGAGTGCAAGTAAAGAAATGTAAGAGCTATTATTGCTTTACTAAATTTATCACAGAAAAAAAAAAAACAAGAGTTTTGATGTCCGCTAGCTGTTAGGGTTTGTCGTTTTCATGTAGCAAAGGTTTTAGTGCTAAAACTCCATGCTCTGTGGTCTCTTAGCTCTTTCATTTACTATATGTGTGGTGCACATTTCAGAAAAGGCAAGATTCATAAGTCATCGGTATCCTGCTGGGAGCACTTCCTACACGTGCAATTTTCCAGGCCCGGCTCTTGCCAAGCAATAATTATGTTGAAGTTTTCAATTACACTCCCTCCATTTCATTAACAAAAAAATGTTTAGCTATTGTATAATTAGATATATGAGCTTACCACCTACGTTTAACATCCCGTCCGAACAGCAGCCTGATTTACACCAGAGAGTTCTGTGGACGTGCTCTTATAAGCCGTGGTGGTTTGGTAGTCTTTAATAAAACAAGAGATTTGGTCTCTTTTATATTTTTCTTTCCACTCGGCTTTCTTGTGTGTTTCTTATCAGCTGCGACAGGCCAAAAAGAGGCATCTGGAGCAACGTCAATTATGGTGGATAGAAGAAAACGTGGAGCTTGAATCGCAGTTACTGGCGTGTACGTCAGCATGGCTTTAATGTGCGATGCCCCATGTGGTGTACTCCGCTACACTTCCTGCACATTACGCCAGCTCACCACATTAAAGATGTTTGCGTGGAACATTATTCACTCATCAAAAGCAATTACACATGTAACACCAGATCTGCCATAGTCCCTCCAGAACCCACTCATAGACACGTCCACCTTTAGTTCATATCATATATAAAAAATTAAAGTGGTCATCATGGAGCCTATCTGGCCATCTTAAGTGGCTGTACCCTGTTACCATGCAAGCTTAGATTTCAAGGCAGTGCAATTTAATCCAAGTTGGAGAAACAGCTCTTAGCCATGTCATATATTTGTGAAAAAATAAATAAATAAATAAAGAATATAGATAATTATGAGATACAGTAGCTACTTAAAAATATGAGCTTAACGCCTCATATTTAGATACAAATTTAAATTAGTTTAGTTAATGATAGGGTGTGTGTGTGTGTGTGTGTCTGTGTGTGTGTGTGTCTGAGACTATTCAAGTGCAACCGTGCATGTGCGATGCATCTATGTGTGTGTGAGCTGTAAAGTGATCCATGTCTGATATTCTCCTCTCCGGTGACAGAATTATTAAAGCTCATCCTCTTAATGCAGTAGCAAAAGGTTCAAGTTTCATGGGCCACACAGACACAGCGCTGAATTTTATTCTCAGCCTGAAAGGAGAACAAAGTCAGGTTATCATTATGATGCATGATTACAAATTTTGCTAAAGAGTTTCTTATTACCGTTTTGTCTCGAGACGAAATGAGCAAGACAGACGCTTGCCTTTAATTATCCCTCACCACCACCACCAGAACCACCACACAATCATCCCCCCCCCCCCCTAACCAAATGCGTTTTACCCCTCCTCATTAATTCCATTGATCTTTCACCATTTTCCGGGCCCATATTCGAAGAGATTATTGGATAAAGCATAGGCGGATTCTCCTGAGTGGAAGCTCTGACCCCTGCACGTAGACCTGCATCACAGGCATAAGTGGGTATTAAATGGATATAACTGACAGTGACCTCAGCCAGCACCTCTTGGCCTGAATTAGCAAAGCCTGAATTAGCATGAGCAAAGGAATATTTTAAAATGTTGGATTACCAATTCTTTTTTCTATTTAGATAACAGCCTTGACATCCCATTTCATGATGTTTTGTATGCAGATGTATTGTATATAAATATTGCGCTCCATTTTCCCAGAGAGTTATGATCTGCTGTGCTTTGACACCCGGAGATGGATGTTAATAAGCCAACGTGTGCATGTATCTGCGTATCGATCATGTCGAGGTCAAGACCTTGGCCTCGCTCCATTTGTGTGATGATGTGGAATGATGGTTTGAACAAACTGACCCTGCATTAAAAACACACGTGACTGCACTACATGTGCGGTTTGTTACCACAGCGGAGGTTGTGTGTGTGTGTGTCATATATATATGAATGAATGAAAAAATGAATGAATTCATGAATGAATGACTGAATATACAGTAAACTAGAAGTATTGGCACTGTTTATAAAAAATAATGGAAATAAAATGATTAGGACTCATTTTATATATGTTTATTTCAACACATATGGAGACACTTTGTGCGTACAGTATATATGTTTGTAAGGGGCGCCGATACTTTTGATTGTTGAACAATTTAAGTACCTCGTTCAGATGGTAAGCAGAAATGAATTTTCTCATATTATTGGCATACGTTTCTGTAATATTTGTACGTGCATGTGTGTGTTTACACTTATTCCCACCCAGAGCAGCCGCTACTGTGTTTCTATGCCTGCCAGCCCCCACTGCAGCATTTACTGTGACATGTTGATGCTGCTCTGTTCTCTGCTGCCTTGTTGGCATGGCCTGGGTAATCTGAGCGTGCCACTGGGAGAATCAGTGCCAGTCTCTGCGACGGGCACCACACGATCTGGCTCAGGCAGATGGTCCAATGATGAGAGGTGGGCTGGGGCCACTGTATGCTTAATACACTACACTCAAACGTCTCTGCACAGATTGGACTTGTGTTTTTTTCCCCTTACATGGAATTGAGAGTCATGCGTAATAAGTTTATGTCATTTCCAGAAATGTGCGATGGTACTTATGCATTGTTTCGGTTGACCAACTCCAGTCTAAACTGTCCAACTGCTGGTTGGAGGGAAAGTCAAGATCCGCAGCACGCCAGGAGTAAACTTTAATCTAAACAGCATGGGGATTAAACAGTGAGCCAACACCGAGGGCCACTTTAGGGGCGAACCATCACGTTTTATGTACCTGTCAAGAAAGGCAGGCACCCTGGGAACATATTGCTCCAGAGGATGACAAATGGCTGAAGCAAAGCGTTACACACAGCAACCGGGAGAAAGAAAAAAAAAACAACGCTTTTTTAGGCTAAGCGTGGCTGCCAACAATCCAGCCGTGGCGTCTTAATCTTTCTCCTTTGCAAAACTCTCAACACTCATTCCAGGTTCCACGTCTGATCGAAATCAGATATTCGGTGTTTTGGATACATGTGAGGGTCGGAATGCTGTTGCCTTTTGGCCTCCTTCATGACGAGGATGCTTAACAAGAGCGTTAGGTTTGAAAAGGGAGGCCACGGGAAGGCGCCTTTTATTGCAAATAATCCATCAGCGTGATCCGATGAGGAGCTGATAAATGATTAACCCAGGGCTACATGATAAGTAGCTTATTAAATGTCACAGATATGTGATCCACAAAGGGCGATATTACACGCAGCCACCTCAATCGTACAATCGCCCCCCCGCACGGGCGAGTTATTTGGGCCAAATGTCATTAAGTGTGATAGGCTGCTCTACATTGAATAAAACGGGAGGAGGGAAACTAAACCACACCGGTTTTCCTGCATTTTTCAAGTGACACTAAGAGTCTTCTCAGATTTTAATGAAATCTCTGGTGGTAGAAAATCAGATATCCAGTACACCTGTGCGTTCGGCTCATGTAAGCCATTATACTAATAATTCAAGCCAGGATCCGGGCATATGTGAGATGTTAAAGTAGCTGAAGTGTTTATATTAATGTGCTCATTCTAATGTTATTTATTCTATAGTAAATTACTCAGGTAATTTTCCTCTTGGCTTCTTTTCTTTTGGTCATGTTTGTTTATAACGTGACTTCACAGACCGTTAGGCTGATAGATTTCAGAAACGTCTCAAAAGAATTCTCTACTGGGTTGATCTAATCACTGATGCTTATTGCAAGAAGCTTGCAATTATCTGAATTTCAACCTAATGCGAATGCGTGTTTTTTTGGGGGTTGCTGGTCGGTTTTTGTATACACTGACACCTAGTGTAGAGACATCTCAGGTAGGGTGTGCACAGAACTACACTCCCACCCACTCCCGAGGAAAGGTTTGACCAATATTTCCCACTTACACAGAAAGTGCTTCTGCAAAAAGGTTTGACCATACCAACCTGCTCTGGTAGAAAGATTCATCAATCCCACCTGCTCCAACAGAACATTTGACCAACTCCACCTGCTTCCACAGGAAAGTTTGATAAATCCCACCTGCTCTTGCATAAAGTATGACCAATTTCAATTGGTCCTACAGAAACCTTTACCAATCCCACCTGCTCTTGCATAAAGTTTGACATTTTTCAATTGGTCCTACAGAAAATTGGACCAATCCCACCTGCTCTTGCATAAAGTTTGACCAATTTCAATTGGTCCTACAGAAACCTTTACCAATCCCACCTGCTTTTGCATAAAGTTTGACCAATTTCAATTGGTTCTACTGAAACCTTTACCAATCCCACCTGCTTTTGCATAAAGTTTGACCAATTTCAATTGGTTCTACTGAAACCTTTACCAATCTCACCTGCTTTTGCATAAAGTTTGAACAATTTCAATTGGTTCTACAGAAACCTTTACCAATCCCACCTGCTTTTGCATTAGGTTTGACCGATTTCAATTGTTCCTACAGAAACCTTTACCAATCCCACCTGCTTTTGCATTAGGTTTGACCGATTTCAATTGTTCCTACAGAAACCTTTACCAATCCCACCTGCTTTTGCATTAGGTTTGACTGATTTCAATTGTTCCTACAGAAACCTTTACCAATCCCACCTGCTTTTGCATTAGGTTTGACCGATTTCAATTGGTTCTACAGAAACCTTTACCAATCCCACCTGCTTTTGCATAAAGTTTGACCAATTTCAATTGGTTCTACAGAAAATTGGACCAATCCCACCTGCTCTTGCATAAAGTTTGACATTTTTCAATTGTTCCTACAGAAACCTTTACCAATCCCACCTGCTTTTGCATTAGGTTTGACCGATTTCAATTGGTTCTACAGAAAATTGTTCCAATCCCACCAACTGTTGCAGAACTTTTGACCAATTTCAATTTGCCCTAATGTACAAAAGGTTTTGACCATTCCGCCTACTCTCATAAAAAAAAAATTGTCCAATCCCTCCTGGTCCCACAGAAAATTTAGCCAATCCTAACCACTCCTGCAGCAAGTCTGACCAATCCCTGCTGTTTCCACAGAAAGATTGACCGAACCTGTCTTCCGACACAGAAAGTCTGTTCAACCCCCTCATTTCTCTCAGAGAATCTGCCCACTCCTGCCGATTCCCAAGTCCTGAAGCGCATTTCTCATCCCATTCGACTTCGTACATGCATGTTTTAACACCAGGGTGTCAGTCAGCCATTCAGTGAGTGAACCTGACTCTTCTAGGCCAGCTTGCTCAGGAGTCAGTAAAAAAGAGGCACCAACTGTAAGCACATCGAAGTAGCCGGAGGATCTTATTACAAGAAACTGCTGCGTTCTGCAAGAGAAAGAACGACAGAAATAGAGCAGTGACGTTTTCGGCGATATCTACTTGCAATCAACACTTATTAAGAACTCGATATGCTACATTACTTATGCATTACCCATTGGTTTGATTTGTCAGTATTGGCTATGATTTTAGGATACAAAATTGAAACATTTTTCTAAGCCTCAGTACCAGCTTTGCCAAGACTTCTGGGAAACTTCTATCAACGCTCAGAGCTATTGTCCTCATTTCCGCTTCTTTCCTTTTCATTACTGAATATACTTTATTTAGTATCAACTGTCAGCCATTGTTGTGCTGGTGGGTAAATTGATATCGTTCATCAGTCAGGACAGCAACAAAAGAGAGCACACTGGACCTGTGTTCTGCCTCGGAGGTCTTCGAATTCAAGCTTTTTTATGGAAAATTTGCTAGTGTGAGATAACGCTACCCACTGACTCGTCCAGCCAGATTAAAGATACGTAAGACATATCAAATCTGTATGGAAATCTCGAAACGTATGCAATTTGATCAAGCAGGGATTAAAAGCCGTCATTGTGCTCGTCAATAAGGAGCGTTGGCGGCTCGGCGGTATCACATTGATGGCCGTGTATTAATACCGCGCCTCCTTATTGGCCAATCAGCTGATTGTTTGGAATGTAAATGATGCTGCTGATGGCTCCGGTGACTGATGGCTTAAATTCCAATTAATCAATTGCTTCATCAGTTGCCCTAATTCAGATCAAATATCTCCTGAGTGCACACTCTTCTTTCAGTGGTATTAGGAGAAATAAATGCTTTGGAAGTCATTTTCATCAATCTAGCACACATGCCAATAAAAGCCTCGCAGACTGAGCCGGAGTTGAGGTCTTAATGTCTTAAGTGTGTGAATGTGTGTGAGAAAAAAGTAAAAAGACATTCTGAGACTCTGATGAGTGTGATGTGTCTGATGTGTGTGTTACAATGCATTTTTAACTTGTTAGTCTTTCAGGGTTTTTTTTTTAATGAAAAATGATATATTTCTGTCATCACTTGATGATTTATTCGTCATTTTTTTTGTACCAAGGATTTGCTTTGAGATCATGTACACGCTGACTGCTGTTTTTTTTTTTCAACTCCTAAAATATTAAGATCCTGCTCCAACTTTTCAGTATCACATCTCCTCTCGCTCTGACCCAGCCTTTATCAGCCAGCACAATAATATTTCCTCTATTGTGACGAGCAGAATGTCTCTATTGTAAGAGCCGCTGACTAATATTACAAGCCTCCATATTAGCTGTTTATGACAGGTCATGTGATATGCGGCTAACGACACCCCATCCGACCTCCGGCTTTAATTTACGAGATGCGTGCGTTGCCTTTTGTAGAGGCCAGAGCACATATCAATCCATCTCTGGGCCTCCTGAAGCCCGGCCACGTCACGGGCCTTGTCAATTATACAAAATAAAATCAAGTATTCATAAGTAGGTGGTAATGGGATATTGGCTGACAGATTTAATAATTCAGTTTTGCTGAGGCTTAACTGGCACTAGTTTGTAGCTAATGGTCGGCACGGTAAAAAATTCATCGCAGACAATGCCGGAGTGAGAAGGCACGAATAATTATGCCTACTTAATTTACTCTGCGTCTCGGCGGATGAAAAGCTTGTTTGCTAAAGAGTGCTTGAGCGTTTAAGCAGGCCCAGTGTAAAAGGTACTGTAATTTGATTTATGAATTTGATCCCCACGCCCCTTTAATTTCATTCATCAATATTTCATCAGGTGCAATTATGCATTGTGCCTTCTCTCGTCATGCCTCCATTATCGAGCCTGTGCTTTGTCATGGGGTGTGTAATGGTATTGCTAAATATTCCATAATGCTCCTAAAGAGGGCTTGATCATGTCATTTTTCTCTCTTTTTCTTTCGAGACGAGATGACAAGACCACCAGTGTTTACGCTTCAGGCCTTCGGTTGCACCCATGTCATTTTTGAGGTCATGTACCTTGTGACCTTAGTATCATAATACCTTAGTATTCTATCTGTAAAAAAAATTAAATAGATATTAAAGGTGTTGTAAATAGTTTTGTTATAAATCTGTTATAATTAGCAAGGTATGTTTAATTTTTTTTACACTATGGTTAAATACAGGTAATAATAATAATAATAACAATAATAACAATAATAACAATAATAACAATAATTATTATTGTTATTATTGTTATTATTGTTGTTATTATTATTATTATTATTATTATAGAGTTAAAAATAATAATAATAATATTAATAATATTAATAATAATAATAATAATAATAATAATTATTATTATTATTATTATTATTATTATTATTATTATTATTACAATAATGTTGGTTCTATATAGTTACATTTATAAGTTATAAGGCTAGTTATAAGGCTAGTTATAGATTAAAAAATGCATTTTTTAGGAAATAATTTTAAAACTTATTCTCTTTATCCATTTATAGTTAGTACATAGTACAAGAGTAAAAGCTCTAAACAGTCACTTACTTCCCTGTCTGACTTTTTCACTCTCTTTAATTTAAAATGAAACAAAACAAATATAAAATCCTCATTTTTCACTGTCTAAAGCACTAAAGCACTGTCACTGGATACATGCTAAATAAACCTACAGTGTCATGAACTCCACAGCACAGTGACTATACAAATGTACACCAGATTACTAGCTTACATGCTTTTTAATCAGTTTTAATCAGACCTGGATGTTACATGTTTTTACATTTTTATGAATCTAAAACGTAGAATGTAAACGACTACTTTCTCTCCTTCAAGTCTGTTTTTGTTCTGTCAGAGCATGACTAAAACACAGACATCGATTTGGTCAAAGCTGCTTAGGTTACATTCATCTTGGATGATGATGATGCTGCTGCTGATGATGATGGCCTCCAGTTCCTTATTAAAGAAACGATCACAGAACATCAACGATTTAAACACTTAAAAACACACTGAACACTAAAAAATATCTATCATTTATTTATATTATTCAAATTATTTGAGGATATAATCATCACACTGGGTGTTTTTACACAATACACAACTCCATTCCTGGTCTATTGTCTGTTAGATGATTAATGATTGACTTATTGGCAGGAAACACAGGCTTTAAAACCTGCGAAGTACGGACAATAGGTCAGGAAGGTCAACGACAGGGCAGAAATCCACGAGCGATAGGTGAGCAGGACAATGACAGAAGATCACGATTGCATAAAAGAAAAGGTCATGGCAAACTCACTATCTCATTTGTAAAGCCAATGTTGCGGCAATTTGTCGTGCGTCGACCCCACGTTCGTTCCAATACCGTGAGCTGCTGTTATAAAAGCACACATTTTTCTTAGCTCTCTTATGTATAACGATTAAATGTTCATGAACCCGCAGTGCTGCTGAATTTGCGATTCTGGTGTTTATTCATCCAAATCACAAGTTTATATGACATCAGTCATTCAAATGAATGTTTTTTTTCTTGGTTATTGTTTGATGTTTTTAAATATTTGAGAAAATGATTATTTAGCATTTTTTTTTGGAAGAAAAAGTGACTTTGTAGAATAGATACAAAATAATTTTTTTATTTTGTCACAAACATTACAGCACAGTAAAATTCTTTCTGCACATATTTAGGGCCTTACTCAAGGGCCCAACAGGGGCATCTTAGCAGTGCTGGGGTTTAAACCCTGTTTAAACATTACATGGAACTATATATATATATATATATATATATATATATATATATATATATATATATATATATATATATATATATATATAAAGTTATTATTTCTCGTGAAATTTAGATAACTATATATTTTTTTTAAATGTGTGAGAATCTATATTATCTTTATTATTTATTATAGTTCTAGTTAATAACTTATTAACATATATTGACATTTATAAATAATCATTTGTGTGAAATACTGATTTTTAAAATATTCATAAAATTAGGGTTTTTAATTTAGAATTTTTTTTTATTGAGCATTTATAACTACTCTTTCTGTAGAAAAAAATAAATAAATATTTTTTATATGTTTTCAAATAATTCATGGGAATAGTTTTAGGTTTTTATTGGTATTTTATTTTATTTATGTTTTGTTTTGTTTTTTTCTCCAGGATGCTTAATAAACATGGCTAATTTACTTAACGTGTTCATTTTATTGTACTGTCCATATGATATATATATATTCAATAAATCTAATATTTATAATTAATATAATAACATCAACATTTCTACGAATCAAGCATCTGATCTGGAATCGGTTCATACTGACTTGCTAATATATGAATTAGGATATTAATTTGTTAAAGCTAATAAGCGACGTTACTGTAAGTGTGGAAAGAAACCCGCAGCTGGGAGCGCTGGTGAAGAGAGTTTGGTGAAGAGTGAACCCTCCTCAGAGGCAGCGAGGCGTTTGCGAGGGCCCAACAAATGCACGGCGGTCGCGAACCCCATCGATCTGAGGTATAATTCTCTATGAAACTGATGGATGAGGGCAGCCATTGACAGAAAGGGTAAAGACCACTTTGAGACGTCCCCTGTGAATAAGTATGATGGAAAATAGATTGTTGAAGAAGATTTATGTTTGTTCTCAGCTGAGAGAGAGAGAGGGAGAGAGAGAGAGAGAGAGAGAGAGAGAGAGAGAGAGAGAGAGAGAGAGAGAGAGAGAGAGAGAGCTAATATGATCCAACATGCAATTCTATGCACTTTACACACACACACACACACACACTTTCCACATGGATACACATGTATACATCCTCAGTACATACAGTATGGCTCTTCTACACACAGTGCTCTGAATTCTTGAATTCGGATTGGTCAGTAAGCAGTTGATGAATTTTCGCTAATTGCGGCACTGACAGTTGTTCAAGCTGCAAGTGTAATAACACATGGACACAAAATTGTGTTTCTGTGTGTGTGTGTGTGTGTGTGTGTGTGTGTGTGTGTGTGTGTGTGTGTGTGTGTGTGTGTGTGTGTGTGTGTGTGTGTTGGGGTTACAACAGGGTCAGATTTACATTAAAGACAAATTAGCTTCTGTCATAAGTCTGTCATAATATCGTAAGACATTGTGTGTGTGTGTGTGTGTGTGTGTGTGTGTGTGTGTGTGTGTGTGTGTGTGTGTGTGTGTGTGTGTGTGTGTGTGTGTTTGTGTGTGTGTGTGTGTCCATCTTGCTCTTTCATTTTCCTCTTCTTGATTTTTTTACTTATTCTCTTATTCTTCCTCCATCCATCCCTCTCTCCCTCTCTCACTCTTCCCCTTCACCTCTCTATATACAGTATTACTCAGTCTCATTCATTCTCCCTTTATTTGTCTCATTATTCTCTCTCTCTCTCTCTCTCTCTCTCTCTCTCTCTCTCTCTCTCTCTCTCTCTCTCTCTCTCTAATTCCTCACTCTTTTTCCTCCCCTCTCTCTCTCATTTATTCTCTCCTATATTCTCTTCACAATCTAGTGTTTTGACTTTCATCCTTTTCTCATTCTCTCATTCATTCCCATTTCGTTTCTCTCTCATCGCCTCATTTTGTCTCATCCTCTTTTTCCATATCCATCTCTCCTCCCTTTTCTCATTTTTTGTGTCTTTCTTTCTCTTTTTCCTTCCCTTTCTCTTTTCCTGTCTGGCCCTTTCTCATTTTTTTTCAATCTTTTATTCATTCTTTCATTTTCTTACATTCTTTTCCCCCCATCATCATTTTGTCTCATTTTCTCTCGATCTTGTTCGAATTCTTCTTCTCTCCTCCCCTTCCCTCTTTTCTTCCTCTCCATCCACTTCCTCTAAATGAACGGGACAATTAAAACATATCTAAAAACAAATCCATTTAAGACTTTATTACTTCAGTCTCTTTGTCTGTTCAATTTCTTTTTTGTCTTTTGCAGTGTAACATGCTTTCTGCTGCTTTTCACTGAACCTGAGGTGTGTGAAACCCCCGAACATTGATTTCTTTTTGTATTCTTTTATTCCCTTAATTAAGTTCTCAGCCTTTCTCTTTCTCCACGAGAATAATTACTTGCTTCAGTAACAGACTCTCATGCTCCAGCAAACGGGTCGCCTGCTCTTACTGTACATTTACATAATAATTAAAATTCAAGAACGCATGAAATGGATTTACTGTAATCTTTTTTTAGCCGCTGGTTCCAGACGGCCGCTTTAACGTCGGACGCTTTCCTCTAAAGTGCTAACTCTTTACGGTTTCACACACACGGTGTGCTATTTACCTTAATCCATTCCATGGGGATTATATTTGATTACCATTTATCATTTTATATTATTGTCTAATATACACACACACACACCCCTGTGTGGACACAGGGGAGGTATTTGGATCCGAATTTACCGTCAGATTAATATTTGACACTTTTTTTTTTACGACTTTTCGACTCATGTGATGCCGGGAAAGAAACCCAATGTTTCCATCTAATCTTGATTTACAATCCTGTTCCAACACTTCTCATCAAATCCGACTCTCCTATTGTGGATAGTTAAACATTTATACGTTCTACAAATATACGTATCCAGTTTTTAATGTATCGGATTAGTTCGCTTCTCACGAAAGCCCTGCTTATCCAAGAGCATTTATTTTTTACCTTTATCTCACTGCCGTGACATGAGGGTTCTGTTAATCCTGTACGCTTTATCATAACACACTCGACTTACAAATGTTACACACTGGCAAACGCTAAATCCGAAATCGTGTTATATCGAGCGTGATAGATTTACAGGATCTGTCCAATATCTGCAAAGTGTTATTGAAATAAATAACATTTCTCACAGACCCCGAAGGGACTGTACTTTTACTTCAAGTTGTACCCGAAATAACAACATCACGGTGTTACAGTACATTTACACAACAGCTAAACAGATGATTAACTACTAAGTCAGATTTTGATCACTTTGTACTCAAATGTATTCTTTATTGTAGCCTTACTAGTGAAAACAAACGGTACCCAAAAAAAACTGCACTCACTTTGAGCAAGCTTGCAAATTATATAGTTTTCATGTCAGATAATGATGTAGCTGGCTCTACTAAAGTAACCGTTTTCAAATAGGAACCTCTAGTGTCACCACTAGTACCCCTTTTCCACCGGAAAGAACCAGGTGCCGGTTCAGAGCTAGCGCTGGTGCTGGTTCAAAGTTGGTTGGTTCCACTGGCGAACCTTCTAAGAACCGGTTTGCCTTTCCATCGGTTAGACAGCGTCACAGAGCTGGGTCTGACATCACTGTATACGTGCCATGTTACACAGCAACTTTAGCGCAGCAGTGGCAAAAATGGCGGATGTTGCTTTGCTGTTAATGCTTATGGCTTTGTGAACCTACATTGCGAATCCGATGTGGACGTGCGGCTCCGTGTAATCTGTATAAACGGAGGTTGTAATCGAGAAAATACAACGTTATTTTATCATTAACACAGAAAAAAATAGCCTTAGCATGTAGCTACCTACTATCATGTGTGCTGATAATGTATCATATTATGGTAAAGTAAAAGTGTGTTAGACGTTAGTAAACTTAAGGTACATTACCAAATGCGCTAACAGTAGCCCCGCCCCCAGCCCCTAACAAAAGCCGTTCTTAAGTCTAGACCAGCAATGTTTTGGTGCTACTTAAGAACCACTTTTTTCTGGTTCAGAGCAGGTGGTCTAAATTAGGGTCTGGCTCAAGAACCAGCACTCAAACCGCATCGGTGGAAAAGGGGCATGAGTGACATTTCGGACACAATACTCCTGAATGTATTGTTTATTTTTCCTCCATTAATGGAATCATATCCTGAGGAAGCTACACTGATTTGCAGCATGTTGTCTAGCTACCTCAAACATATCAGTTGAAAGTGTTTCTGGGAAAATATTTCTTTTCATTTTAAACATGTTAAGTTTTCATATTTGAAGTATGTTTATTTGCATGGGTTCCTTGTGGGTTCTCCGGTTGCCTCGAACTGTCTAGAACCCCACAGGTACTCAGATTGGCTACAGTAAATTTCCCCAGAGGTGAATTGGTGCCCTGGTGTGATGGACTAATATTCCATCCATTATTTAACCAAATATTTCCATGTGTCACGGATGTGCCAGGTTCTCCACTCACACAGCAAACCAGATCCTCATCACCTGAGTTCTAATCACCATCACCTGGCAACCCTTATTACCTCACCACATAAAAGACGCTCTCTAACTCACTCACATTGTCCGGTCTCGTAAACGCTATCTACTACTAAATGCTGGGTCTACTAATCTGACTCTCTCTTTTCCCATCAGAAGTTTCCCAACTTCGTCGTCCACCGAAGGAGCTGGATATCGTTGGTTTGCTACCTGTTATCCGACATACGTTTGTTGGAGCTTCTCCTGGGCTTATTCACCCTCACGCACTTCATTCACCACTGCTTGTCAATAAACTCGGTCGTCTTCTGTCCCTGACACCATGATACTGTAGGTTTCAGATCCATCATGACCCTGACCAGGAATATACAGTTATGGAAGAATTTATAAATATATAGTTTTAAGTTTGTCTGTTAAAAAATTACAGCAGATGTGATGACACCAGTCATATCAGTCAGCAGGTTTAATAAAAAATCAACAGTTTTTGACAGTTTGGTTTTGATAATAATTAGTGACAAGAACTATTAAACAATATTCTGTGGTAACGTTTAGCTGGTATTAAATATTTTTTGGCTCTGCAGTACTAGAATGATGTGGCACTATTTCTAGCCAGAATCTAGTGCATTGTACATTTGTTGTTTGGCTCTGGTTGTATTCGGTTGTATGAAGTTGTATATCTAATATTTTCTGGGTGTGACATTTGTACTTGTCCGTAGGCTTGGATCAGAGCACATAAACTTCCTCTGTAATTATGTTCACCTGGCCCTCGGGTTCCACCAAACCTATGTGACTTCTCTCCAAAGAGCTTCCATTCAAACCAAATCTGATCACTAGAGCATCATAACCACGTGACTACTCTCGTGATGTTTTGTGGTTATGATAAACATCTCGCCAGGATAGCTTCTTCAGAACCTTCTCATTTCTTAAACCCTCTTAGAAGTTTGAGCATGTGAAGCAATAAAACAACAAAAAAGCTTTGTGCTCATGAAGTGATCTGAGCCGTGCATTTCCCAGAATACCATTTTAAGAGCAGCAATCTAGCTCATAGCTGGATGTCAATCCGACTTCCCAAATATTCCTGCTTTACCAAAGTCAGAGGCCATTGATAGAGAAAATAAAACAGCCCAAAACAGCCACAGCGTTCATTTCAACCCTGGTGTCATTGCGGACTCCATGTGTGGCCTCTGGCTGCAGCCGCTGGCTCTGCTCTTCCCATGCAGTCTCTCTGCAGGAGAGGATGATGATGACAATTTCTGAGGACTATTTATGTAATCCTCCTACACAAACAGCACTTTTAATCCCCTTACAGACAAAACAGTAGAATACCAAGAACAATTAGGTGCTTATTCTATATCAAACGTAGCTTTAGGCTTTTTTTGATTAAATGAAAGTCTCCAGATACAATCGGATACAAGCTAGTGGGAATAGAATAGATATTTGTTTTAGGTTTGAACCAGATAGTTTATAGCAGGGGTGTCAAACTCAAAATATTAAACTGAGATAAAGTCACGGGCCAAACTGAATATTTATTGAAAAATGAACTGCAATTATCTGATACAGTATGTAATGTTCAACCTTTTTCATCTGGAAACAAACTTTAGTTTTGCTTAAGCCTTTCTTCTTTTTCTTTCTTTGTTTTTATCCTCCATGTCAATGTTAAAACCGCTTTCTGCTAATGTCGCACATGCGCACTGAACACTCTCTCTGCCCATATTGACAAGCCCCGCCCCTTTCTGCTCATTGGCTACACTTTTGTTTTGATATTTGTTTTGATTTTTGTTTATTATCAGCCCGACTCAGTTTTCTGAAGCATTTCTCAAAAATCGGAGACCCTGCCTTTAACGACTGTCAACAGAGAATGAGGGGCGCTTGCTGTTCGTGACTACGTGTCAATACAGTGGCAAGGCATTCTGGGATTTTTTTTTAGTATTAGCGGAGCTTGCCGCTAGCCAGCTGTAATGCACATCTGATATGATCTCGCGGGCCAAATATAATTACACCGCGGGCCAAATTTGGAGTTTGACACCTCTGGTTTATAGCTTCATACTGTAGGTATAACATCATTCGTGTGATTAAAAAAATAACATCTGTTTGGAAGATAGTTGCCCCATGAGGCATCTCGGTCATCTTGTAAAGCTATACAGTACCATTTAATGGTGCTTCAATTGAAAATTGTTTTGGGCTTGGCATGGTGGTACAACAAGTTCCACAACTGCAGGGTCCCTGCTTCGATCCTGACTTTACGCTTCTGGGTATATATCCATGTCATGTTTTGCATGTTCTCCACATGTCAATCTGGGTTTCCTTCGAGTTCCCCATTTGCTCCAACATTCCACCTGAACTAGCAATGCGAATTTTCTCTTTGGTGTGAATGTATACATTCCATGGCCTGGTTTACCAACAGGATATATTCCTGACTTCCCAGGGTGTATTCCTGATTACTGCTCAGCATTCCCGAGATAGGATCCAGTTTCAACTGTATAAACTACCTACTAAAAAGGAATAATTATTGTGTTTTATAGCTAGTTACAACTTATTTACAGTTCTGCAGTTCATAAACAGATTTATGGGTTTGCAGATTTTTGGCCAAGCAGCTGTAGTTCAGATACAGAGCTTCTGAAGTAAAATAGTATAAAAAATATATATAAAATATTTCTTATTAAGGTAATGCCAGGAGGTAATTTCTCAAGATATAGCCACTTTGAGTTTAATGGTTGAGATAGAAAAATGACCTGAATTAGTTTGTTGTGGCCTCAAGAAATTAAGCTTGGAGATGATTGATAGAATTACACTTCATTCATTCATTCATTCATTTTCTACCGCTTATCCGAACTTCTCGGGTCAGGGGGAGCCTGTGCATCGAGGCAGGATACACCCTGGAGGGAGTGCCAACCCATCACAGGGCACACACACACTCTCATTCACTCACACACTCACACACTACGGACAATTTTCCAGAGATGCCAATCAAACTACCATGCATATCTTTGGACCGGGGAAGGAAACCGGAGTACCCGGAGGAAACCCCCGAGGCACGGGGAGAACATGCAAACTCTACACACACAAAGCGGAGGCGGGAATCGAACCCCCAACCCTGGAGGTGTGAGGTGAACGTGCTCACCACTAAGCCACCGTCCCCCCAATTACACTTCACTCAAGCATAAAAACATAAACTGGTATTAAGACATGAATGTGATCAAGCATCTCATCAGCCCACATTTCTCCTAACACTGGCATCTTCAGGCATTTGGATCCTTTTTTTTTTTTTTTTTTTTTTGTAATAACTCCATACGTAATAAATAAAACACCATATTTGACCATATCAGCATCACTGTATAATGCATCAGATATGAGACTGGATTTGTTTTTAAAGTACTCAATTTCATGATATATTATGAATCTGATGCATGTCTTAAAACATGACCCCTTCCAAGGTTCCTTTATGGTTACAATGCTGCCCTGATGCAGCTCCCTTCTGAATAGATCACGCCTTTAATCATACGAGTCGTTCTGCTTCCGGAAAGCAAAGGGGAATCTATGTCCTTTTGTTGACCTGACACTGGAATGTCAAGAGGTTGAGCAGACATTGGTGCTGTCGAATGCACGAGAAGTAATTTCCATAATGCACCCAGCATTCAGCTGACAATCCATTCAATAAAACACTTGTAATTGGTTATGAGGTCATAAGCGTTAAGATGGGGCATTGTCCAGATGGAAGGATGGTGTAGTCAAACTGAGGCTTCCCTCTACACTACAAGATATTATACCTTCGATATGGCAAATTAGAGGTAAAATGTCTTTGCTTGTTTTGATGTGTAACCTGAGAGTATGTCTGAAGCTCTATGGAGATCAGGAGATGTCACCCACTCACAGCTGTCAGTCACGCGTGTGATGGACAGAAGCATGTTCAGTCGATGAGACGAACTGTCAGTCCCATCATCGTACCCTGTGGAGTAATTTAAGCCTCTGTGATGCCCAGGAATAAAGCGTCTCTCGGCACAAGCACCTTCTTTATCTCTCCTCGAGAACCGGAGATGACACCAGCAAGATCTTCGCTTCAGATTTTGCTCTCTTCCCAAAGCACTTAATGTGATCAGAGAATTAAAATTTCAAACGGGTCATTTCATGATAGCCCGGGCCCCAAGATGCTTGGACGCTGGCTTTGGGTTTCCTGTTGCCACAGTGTCATAGCTACTTCTCTCTCTCTCTCTCTCTCTCTCTCTCTCTCTCTCTCTCTCTCTCTCTCTCTCTCTCTCTCTCTCTCTCTCTCTCTCTCTCTCTCTCTCTGCAGTGTTTGATGTGATCAGGTAAATTTATTACAGGCCATGAGGTCATCGAGATTTTCTGTAATTGGACCTTGGCTGAATTGTATTAACAGATCTATGCGGCAGTAAACCATGGCATTTACATTTAATTAGTTTTATTGAACTGCTGACCATTTTATTTGTTAGTCCACCCCGTGTTATGATCGAGAGCATATTTTAACGATCTTTAAATAAGACAAACAAATGTTGCTCTCGATCCGCCTGAAATGATGTCTCACGCCGGGACGAAAACGGCGTGTAATATGTAGCCGTTGTTCAGAAATATGCCGAACGCTAAAGACTTCTTTAAATACTCTTTAGCATAGTGGAGAAGATTTTCAGGCTAAGAACACTTACAATAATAAACATGAACTTTTTTGGATCTAGAATAAGATTAACCACAAAGTGCAGTGATTTACATCCTTAGCACATCTAGTACTATTAGCTAAACTAGCACTGCACAAACATTGACAATCAGGTTAGCTAATATCTCTTTACAGTACATAGCAGATTGTAGCTAGAAACATGCTAGCTAAATATCATCATGTAAAATAAAACCAAGGTAGCTTACATACAGTATAAGCTAATTATTATAGTGTTGTGGTAACTACTGTACAGTATGTGTAACTATCAAGTCTTGGGCAAGGTAGACAACATTAAGGTAACACATTTAATGTGTAAATTAGTAGCCAAGCTGACTAATAAGCTACTGTAGCTAATTATTATATCATGTAATAAAACTAAGCACTACCATGCTAACTAACATTACACTATATCGGCAGAAGTTATGGACAAGATAACATCTGTCTAATTTTTAACTAGTAGCTTTAATCACTAGCAAAGTAGTAAGTTATTTAAAATAAGCATAAATATTATCTTATACATTATATTATTATTAATGTGGCAATATACTGTAGTAAAGGTGAGATGTGTTCAAATAAGCTACTGTTTATTAACACAGGCACATTTTTAGCATATATTCTTAGCGCACACCGATTTTAGCATGCAACATTTAAATAGCCAATGTCTTGATATCTGGCATTACTATTTATTTATTTATTTATTTATTTATTTATTTATTTATTTATTTATTTATTTTTTATGAATTGCTTCCAAAGTTTGGGTGAAAATAGAAAATATTTAATAAAATCCACACATGAGGAACTAAGAGAAGTTGGAGTGGAAGCAGTTAGCATATGGGAGCACTCTGGTCTCTGAGTTAAACCTCCATGTGACGGCTGCAGCTGTAGCGTGTTAGCCGTCGAGTCTGAGGTTGTCATAAAGTGCCTCTGAAGTAGCCACAAGTGAAGCCGCTGTCAATTTCAGCCATTGTCTCTGAGCCTGTCTTTCCACCCGTGCCTATCCAAAATGTCTGCTCTGGTTCTTTAACTCATGTCGCAGCACCACCATGCCCTTCGTTCAGCTGCTTTCTTCACGTACAAACGCTCTCGTCATTGTCTGCGTCTGTCTTTACGTTGCAGTGTTTGTTTCTCTCGGTTTGTGCCTCTGCTCTCGGGCCGTGCGGTTGATGAGAGATGCAGCTCGGTCCACCGGGGCCGGCGGAGGGATAAGCTTCCCGTGTTTTGCTATGAAAGCGATTCTGAATGTAACCAAAGAAACTCACTTAAACGGCTGAGGACCGGGACTGAATAATTCAGCGCTTACAATCAATTTTAACCCCCATGAGTGTGTGTGTGTGTGTGTTGGGGGGGGGGGGGGGTTGCAGGCTGCTCATGGGAATGTTGACAGCTATGTGCACAATGCAGCTCTTTAGCAACATGAGAAAAGCAGGGACAGAAGAGAAAGTGTGTGTGTGTGTGTGTGTGTGTGTGTGTGTGTGTGTGTGTGTGTGTGTGTGTGTGTGTGTGTGTGTGTGTGTGTGTGTGTGTGTGTGTGAGTGAGTGCATATTTTAGTGGAGCATCCTAATATATTGATAAAACTGTAACAATTATATGATATGATAAACAATATGATAAAATATGATGCCTGGAAAATTATTATAAAAGTGAACCATCTTTAATTTCCTTTAAAATACTTAAAAACCTTGGGAAATAAATGGATGGATGGATGGATGGATGGATGGATGGATGGATGGATGGATGGATGGATGGATGGCAGAGCAATGATTTTTTTTTGGATTAGATAAATGTTCATTTCTTACAGGATTTACGGTAGCCCCTCTATTCCAGAGATTACGATAATGTGGTAAACTGACATAGTACAGTAGTGTCCTAGTATCTCCGGTGAAGTGGTCCGAACAAAAGTAGGACCAAGATTAAGAAGACCCTTTTAACACTTTTTCAAGGCTAAGGCTTTACTTTAGCTGACTGGCTTTGCTTTAGGCTACAATGACGCAAACTCTGGGTTAAGATCAAGTCCATATTTATTGAGACAAATCCAGGAAGTGCAGGAAGCTTAAGACAGACCCATGTTAAGTAGAGAAAACATTACAAGACTTAACTCGGGTCCAAGACCAGACTGAAGTCCTACAGACCCTGAATATAGAGTGTAATAAACTCTTAATCAACGAGGTGTTGGTTTTCCTGTTACATTAATGTCACACAGGTTTATATGAATGCACTCATTGGCCAGATCACATCATACCACACCCATTATTATTTTCCTACCACGTCTCATGCGATAAACATCGTACTTACACGACAAAGCAACACATAGGTTTAGTTTTAACCGGGTATACTGACTCATAATCTGTTGTGTCAGTTGGTGTGTGTTTGATGAAGCACGTTGGAACGTTCCCAGCTGCTCGGTGTCAATTTCGCAGCCGCACCATCCCGCATTGACAGCAAGCTGCTACATCACTCTGTACAATAAGCAGCATCATAATGGCCGAGCGGATTATAGCAGTTGTGGGTGGTAAGAGACGGACACAGGACACTGCAAGCCCTATCAATTATTTCTGTCCTGCTGTGGGTAGGCCGGGGTGCAAGAAAACGTCCTCTAGATCATACACAGTGGTTTCGACAATGTCAGGAGCGTGAAAAGCTCTCAGTTCTCACAACAGCGTAGAGTGGTATCGAGAACATAGCTGGAGGCAGCGGCTCTGAAACGGGAATAAAATATCACTGCCGTCTATCAGGGATATCTTTTACTTTTGACACTTTAATGCCGCAATCGGAAAAGAGGACGAGCGGGATATTAAAATGATATAAACAAACCGCATGAACTCTTTTTACTGTTTGTCTCGTGTCCATGCGGATCATTGAGTGGCTTTGTCATGTCTCACTCCACAGTGGTGTTAAT
Organism: Tachysurus fulvidraco; assembly: GCF_022655615.1. Lineage (NCBI taxonomy): Eukaryota > Metazoa > Chordata > Actinopteri > Siluriformes > Bagridae > Tachysurus > Tachysurus fulvidraco. The sequence continues at coordinate 14,983,084 of NC_062539.1, forward strand.
ATGAAGCTCGGATGAAAGTAGACACTCAGGACGTTGTACTGTTTCAGAAGTATTTCTCTGGTGATATATTCATAGAAAAGTAAATGTCGATATCAAACCCATTGCTACTGTATCTGAGACGCCCCATTTGAGCTTCAACTAAATTGTGGTTAAATTTATAAACAGAGGGGAAAAAACACACAGCTCATGCTGAAAGCTAATCTGACTCATTTTAGATCAGACTTGCAGTGATAAAATAATTTTACTACTTAGTCCCATAAGTCGATTTCCATTTCCATGGTGGCTAAGTGGTTAGCACGTTCGCCTCACACCTCCAGGGTTGGGGGTTCGATTCCCGCCTCCGCCTTGTGTGTGTGGAGTTTGCATGTTCTCCCCGTGCCTCGGGGGTTTCCTCCGGGTTCTCCGGTTTCCTCCCCCGGTCCAAAGACATGCATGGTAGGTTGATTGGCATCTCTGGAAAATTGTCCGTAGTGTGTGAGTGTGTGAGTGAATGAGAGTGTGTGTGTGTGCCCTGCGATGGGTTGGCACTCCGTCCAGGGTGTATCCTGCCTTGATGCCCGATGACGCCTGAGATAGGCACAGGCTCCCCGTGACCCGAGTAGTTCGGATAAGCGGTAGAAAATGAATGAATGAATGAATGAACTCTGTATATACATTTATTAGCTATAGCTAGGTACAGTATAAGCATGTTAATCTGTTAACGTGCCATTAATGTAAAATTATGGTCACGTGTCCAAATGTCCGTTCCACCTGTGCGCACGCACCTGCCGTCTATAGTCTATATCTCTATATATTAAATTACGAAATGAAAATGACGTTAAGATATTTGATTTTTAAAAAAAGACGGAACACGATCAGATTATCACATCGACTCTCTGACTCTCTCATGACTGCAGATTAAAATAGCTGAACTGCACAAGTCTATCATCTCTCTGTTCATCTTCCAAAAGCTCGTCGGTTCTGTTTTCACAGCGCGCTATGGAATCGTGTGAGCGTTCTTCCCAGCCGTGGCCAAAGTCCAAGCCGCTCCTTCGTGCGCTCATCTGCTGGTCCGAGAGGTCAGATATGTCCAGGCTCACTTCCTGAACATCTGTCTGAGCCGATCAAAGGCCGCCGGGCTATTTCTGAGCTCCACGCAGCTCGGAGCCACAGGCAGATCCACCATCTTCTGTTTGTTTATTGCTTCATAATCTTCCTACTATTTGTTTTCTCTTCGCATTTATTTTCATTTTCATTTTCTCGGTCCGTCCTGCTTGAGGGAACCGTGGGTACATTTATGTTTTTATAATTTAAATCCAGAACTGATGTTTAGTTTGGACAGGAGCCAGTGAGAGACATTTAAAAATCCACATTCACATACAGTATATTCTATTACTTTTTCCCTGTCTTTCTAATTTTCTTTTCACTTTTTCTTTCATTATTTTCTCTTCCACTCACCCCTCTTCTAGTTCTCTATATTTTTTCATGTTCTCTTTCTTTCTATCCATACATCCCTGGTTCTTTCTTTCTTACTTACTTACTTACTTACTTACTTACTTACTTACTTAACCTTTTACAGCATTTTTTCTGAATGACTTTCTAAATGCCTTTCATCCCTCCATCGGGTTCAGCTGCTTGCACAGTAATTCCAGTAAAAACACATGTAGATGTGTGCACAGTAGTGTGTGTGTGTGTGTGTGTGTGTGTGTGTGTGTGTGTGTGTGTGTGTGTGTGTGTGTGTGTGTGTGTGTGTGTGTGTGTGTGTGTGTGTGAGAGAGAGAGAGAGAGAGAGAGAGAGAGAGAGAGAGAGAGAGAGAGAGAGAGGGAGAGAGAGGCAGCCCTCCCAGGTGATTCGAGAGTCAGCACCATCCTTCTGAGGTCAGCATGTTTCCATGATGTTGTTATTAATGTCAGATCAGCATGCTAGCCTCGAGCGAGCGAGCGAGCGAGAGAGAGAGAGAGAGAGAGAGAGAGAGAGAGAGAGAGAGAGAGAGAGAGAGATCTCTGTGTGTAAGACTCAGAGAGAGAGGGAGCTAAGAGAGAATGCTGAGAGAGAAAGAGAGAAAAAGAGAAAGAGTGCTGTCACAAAGAGAGGCTTTGTTTATGGCCTTCAGTCTTGGCCACACACAGGCTTAAGCAAGAGAGCATTTCCAGTCCTAATTCATTCTCCACTCCATCCTTTGCATAACATATGCTTCTATTAGCAAACGAGGAAAAAGAGGTTGCCCTCTTTCTCCAGGTTTCACATTAATCATTTCATCGCTACACCTTTCCAGTGTACCGGTGAAAATGAGCTAAAAAACAAAAACAATTCTGAACCATACTGGCGTCTGATGTACTTTGTTCATTCAATCATTGGACATGAGGCAGAAATAAACCCTGGATCAGACACAATGCATCTTGGGCACTAGCTCCTTCCAAACAAGCCATACAGCCCCCTCATCCATACTACAGTACCTCATCCCCACCATTGCCATACACCTTAGTCCCACCCTCTCATCCCAGCTATTACCACACCCACTCACTTACCCCCCATCCCCACCATTGCCACCCGGATACATCCCCACCATTGCCACACCGTTCCTCTGCATGCCCACTATTGCAACACACCCCCTCCTGCTCACTCCCTCATCCTACCCCAATGATTTTGATAGGAATGTAGACAGATGCTCACGCTGTGGTGTGTTTCACTGTATTTCTTGAGATATACACATAATCTATCTCTCTCTCTCTCTCTCTCTCTCTCTCTCTCTCTCTCTCTCTCTCTCTCTCTCTCTCTCTCTCTCTCTGTATCTCTCCTTCCCTGTCTGTGTGTGTGGCCCTGCTTGTTTTATCTCTGTGTTTAGGAATCAGACCGCAGGGTGTCATCTGCTGCGATGTGTGTCACGAAAACACACGCATACCCAACATGTCGTGGATCTGCAACACACAAAAAAATACACGTGTGCACAAACAAGGACTCGGAGACGTCCATAAACGAGCTTCATCGCTTGTGTAAACAACACGCAAACTTCCGATTCTGTAATAACGCTGTGTGAGACTGCCAGCTTTCTGCATTAATCCCTCATTTCTGCGCCTCACGTGGATCAATAATCATTTGCATACAGCCTTTAGGGTCTGTGCTTTTATTAAACCCTGTGACAGTAATCTCCTGGAGGGAATAAATATTTTTATAGCTATTTTTAAGTACACACAGGAGAATCATCACTCATAATACAATTTACTGTATTCCAATCCGAAATGCTAATGAGGTCACGTTAATAAGATCATGCTAACTCATTTCTAGCTAACAGAAGCATGAGGGAAAAATGGACAAACCGTGAATTATGGCTTGAATTAAATATGTAAACATATTTAAATTAGCTGGATCAACGCAGATTTCAGTCACTGTTAGAACTGTTAGCATTTCAAGTAAAGTGTCATTTAGCCATGGATGCTAAATCTCACTAGTTAGCAATACTCAAACATATCACACTGATTTTGCAAGACAATAACATATTCGATGCTTTATATGATAGTTTGGAATGGACACGGTGGCTTAGTGGTTAGCACGTTTTCCTCACACCTCCAGGGTTGGGGGTTCGATTCCTGGCTCCGCGTGTTTGTCTGGATTTTGCTTGTTCTCCACGTGCCTCGGGGGTTTCCTCCGGGTACTCTGGTTTCCTCCCCAGGTCCAAAGACATGCATGGTAGGTTGATTGGCATCTCTGGAAAATTGTCCATAGTGTGTGAGTGTGTGAGTGAATGAGAGAGTGTGTGTGCCCTGTGATGGGTTGGCACTCCGTCCAGGGTGTATCCTGCCTCGATGCCCGATGACGCCTGAGATAGGCACAGGCTCCCCTTGACCCGAGAAGTTCAGATAAGCGGTAGAGAATGAATGAATGAATGAAACAAACTTGTTCTGAACCATGATTAGCAAGGATGCAACTGCAATGCTACTATTAGCCCCGTTAGCGTTACTTATCAGAGTATGCTCCTTTTCATTCTAGTTTTTATGCAGTTATAAATTTGACTACAATATGTCTATCTCTTGTTTTCTTCTGTATTAGCAGAATCCCCCTTAGCTGTAATAGCATTCTAAGTGCTTACTTAGCAACAAATACCAAAACACATACATAAACATCTGTAAAAATTCATATAAACACATTTGAAAACGTTCTACTAAAACACTTTTTTTTAAAGGGGGAAAATTAAGAAACTGAGGTAATGCTAAACATTAACCATGTTAGCATTTTGTAAGCGCTACTTGCAGCAATGGATGCTAAAATCCTTTGACCCAGGCTATATCTATAGTATAGAGTAAAACATAAAGCAAGATATAAAACTAAAAGAAATTGCATGCTATAACAAATATTCATCTAAAGTATTGTTTAATGAAATCTGACAGAGTAAAGAGCAAATGCTAAAGGCAGCGAGATCATGCTAATCGGTTCACTATTAGCTGTGTTAACATTTTGAGTGACACATTTGTTGTAGTATCAACAATGTCTGCCTCTATCCTTGAGCTCTTTTTCTTGTCTTCATGCCCCAGACATCCTTCGTCCTTTGCGTGTTTTGCGCAACACTGCGACCTGATAATGGGACACTTAGCCGTCTGGGTTTATGTCATCCAGTCCCAGAGCGGTGCATCGGATGGCTATGCTATCGGCCGCCCGCCTCCCCCAATCGATCTGCGGCCAGCAACCGGAGCCCCGTGGTGTCCCCCTTCACCATCTCCTGTACTCACACACACACACACAAACACACACTCACACGCACTACAGCACCCTGTTAGCTAGCTTGACCTTCACCTGAACTGACAGACACTCAAGATGGACGAAGTCTCTTTGTAAACATTATAGTAGGAGGGAAAATTTATGAAAGTTTTCTTAAAATAATACTCTCAAAGTTCATTCACTGGCCACTATAATAGGAACACCTGTCATTTATATATCAATCATCAGAACATCACATGCTATTTTCAAGTCAGTGCCCCTCGGATTCTTGTTTTTGCCTGACATGAGCATAATCTGTTGTGTTCTCTGCCCTTGTAGCCCACCTGTTTTATCGTTCTGTCTTCTGGCACTATTTTGCTTACCATGGTTTTAAAAAAAAGTGATTATTCGAGTTAAGTACTGTATATAAGTGTTAATTTAGCCTTCTTATCAGCTCGAATAGTGTGTTGTTGCACCATTTTGTAACACTGTTGTGTTTGAAAATTCCAAGAGATCTCTGAACTACCCATCCCATGTCACTCAGATTGCATTTTATTACTCATTTTTCTGCTTGATGTGAACATTAGAAACAGCATGAAGCAGATGCTGAGTTTTTCAAGACCACTACAGATACTTTCTTCTTTCTGGATCATAAATGTAGCTCGACGGCAAGCAATTATATTTATCGATCGTACACATTATACATATTCTATAAAGGGTATGGTAGTTCACAGTAGCTACAACCTCATCAGAGCGAGTATATCGAACACAACCCAGCTTTCATCCTCTTGTCTTAAAGACCTTAATTCCTCTGATCGTCCCTCTTGTTCCTTCCTGTCAAACAGCATGGCCTCTTGATTTATGCTGTCTCATTTAGTGGGGAAGTCTTCCTCCTGTGGCCTGTGTGAGGTAGGAGAGAAAGAGAGTGTGTGTGTGAGAGAGAGAGAGAGAGAGAGAGAGAGAGAGAGAGAGAGAGAGAGAGAGAGAGAGAGAGAGATTCTGCAGCCCTCCTGCATGGCCCATCATCTTCATCTAATATTAATAGCGCATCCGTCTTCCGAACAAGGTCTCGATAATGAAAGACCAAATTAAGAGAAGAAGGGTGATATTGATCAGAGTCTATGTATATAGCTCTCTCAAAGAAGAAGAAAAAGAAAAAGAAGAAGTGTATCTGATAATGAGCATTAAGTTTTGCACTTTATGCCCCAAATGCCACCTCGGGACACCATGTGCAACACCAGCAACTGACCACTGAACATGACCCCGTCATGGGTTTACTGTTTCCTGTTGCTATGTAAAAAAAATCAACAACATAGATTTTAGCATCCTAACTTCAAGGCAGGATGTCACTTAAATGTGACGCAATGTCTAGATGTTTATATGATGAGCACAAAAGCTCAATATTTAACAACAACTAACCAAAAAATAAGCAACGACCATAACTGTTGTTTAGTCAAATAGAGGCATACACAGAAATGGTCTTGTTTGCAATTAATCGAATATGTCCACTCTGAACTTCTCCGAAACACTGTGTGTGGTCCTGCTTCTCAGCGCCTCACCACTGCGGCCACTTTTTTTTTTTTTTTTTCGGCTTCATTTTTCAGCCCAGACCAGTGTTGCTTATAATAAAACCGTATTATGGAAACATTTAGGAGTCCTTACAGACAATGACGAATTCAAATATTAACACAGAGATATGACAAAAAGGGCATCCAAAACTGCCTGCCACTGCTTGCGTAAACCATATGAACAAATGAAGACCGAGCTGGAGCTACCAGCTTGCTCTGCCCGGTCTGGAGCTACCAGCTTGCTCTGCCCGGTCTGGAGCTACCAGCTTGCTCTGCCCGGTCTGGAGCTACCAGCTTGCTCTGCCCGGTCTGAAGCTACCAGCTTGCTCTACTCGGTCTGGAGCTACCAGCTTGCTCTGCCCGGTCTGGAGCTACCAGCTTGCTCTACCCGGTCTGGAGCTACCAGCTTGCTCTGCCCGGTCTGGAGCTACCAGCTTGCTCTGCCCGGTCTGGAGCTACCAGCTTGCTCTACCCGGTCTGGAGCTACCAGCTTGCTCTACCCGGTCTGGAGCTACCAGCTTGCTCTGCCCGGTCTGGAGCTACCAGCTTGCTCTACCCGGTCTGGAGCTACCAGCTTGCTCTACCCGGTCTGGAGCTACCAGCTTGCTCTGCCCGGTCTGGCTGGCAGAGATCGATTAATCTTTGAATAAGTACAAATATTACTGAGCCTTTATTGAGCGCTCATTTTTCGATCTATTGTCATTTTTACTGTCAGTTGTGAAGTATATTCCTGATGTTGGAGATTTTAATGGCAGATACATCTGTGTGTTAACCTCTAACAAACAAATCAAGGGCAACACTGGTGGGGAAACGTCTTAGGAAAATGGTGTGAAGGAGGCATTGCTGAAAACTTAAATGACTTAATAGGAACTTGTGGGAGAAGGATCCTGAAGGGAACAGGTGGTTTTGACCTCAGTGTAAACGGGATTTGAATCAAGACTGAACCAGGAAGGGCAGGGGTTTGTAAACCTTAGAATAGCAACAGGTGCTTGAGGGCCTCAGGACAGCAGACATACAGTAAAATCCCTAAACAAAAGCCATGTCAAGATTGGCTTAAACAACACGAGCACTGCTGGAGTAGGATCAGGATTATTACAGGAACTTGAAAGAAGGGGAACAGGAGCTTGTTGAAATAAGGATAGCAAGACTAAGACCCAGATCGAAACAGGAAATTTTTAGGAGGTTGAATAAAGATTGTAGCTTGGGTTTGTAGACTTCAGGATAGGAACTGGACCATGTGGAACTCAGGATACCATGAAGATGATCTGGGGAGGAGCAGGAGCTTGAAGAGTTATCCATCTGTGGGAAGCCTCGAAGAAAACCAAAATTGTTTTCCATTTAGAACCTTTATGGAAGCTAAGAACCACTTCTTAATGGGTTCATTCAGCATTTAAGGCTCATTAGATTCCTGAACGGGTTCTACTAAGAAACTGTATACTATAGAAGGAATCTTCTACCAGAGCACAGGTCCCGGCACAAGGTCCCAGCACAGGGTCTCACTACTGCTCTACTGGTTTCCCCAGTCTAGTACACCTTAATTTGCTCCTAACACACCTACACAACTGATTAATTACTAATCTGTGTTAGAGCAGGGAAAATAAAAACGTCCGGGACATTGGGTACGGCAGGACTACATGAACCTCTGCTCCGGAGGGACAACCGAAGAACCTCTAAGTGTGAGTTTCAGGATGGAAAGATTGTTATCCAAATTGGAGAAGGAACTAATTGGTCTAAGAATTGGTTGGGGATAGGAGCTTGCATGCCTCAGGATCTGCAACCTATGATTGGGGCAGTGGCACTCCATGCCAGGCAACAGTTAAGAACATTTTCGCAAGGCTATTATTTATCTGCTAAGCTTCATTCCTCTCTTCTGAGCTAAGTCCAAGCATAAGCAGGGCCACTTTGTTTTTCCACCGTAATCCCTAATGTTTAAAGTGGATGTCTAATAGACTAAGCCAAACGAAAAAAAAAATAATGGTAGAATATTTGCTGCTCCGGTCTTGACACACAGTGACAGATGCTAAATGAACGCAGCAGCACGCATATTGCATGAGCTATGCCAAATGTGGCTATTATTGCTCCAAGCCATGTGAGAGCTCCCTCTCTCTTCATGAGTAGAATCATCAGTTTGTCGTCCCTAGAGACCGACATGGAGAGGGAATTTCATCGTTGTGGGTGCTAATCACGTCAGGCGGTTTAGGCTTTCATAAACAAAGAGGCCAAAAATTAGGCCACTCAAACAATCTGGTAATTCAGTAGCACAGAGGAGCTGCCACTATTTATTCGCTGAGGATTATGAATGAGTGTGCAAAGCCGTTGCCCTCTTAATGAGGAGCCTGTGATAGTACAGCTGCTCACAATTAAAACGGACATCCCTAGGCCGGCCCGGGGCTTGGCCCTGTGTAAATAAACGTCAGGTTCTGGATGAGGTGGAGGGAGGGAAACCCTGCAACAACAAGGGTTGATTCAGCTGAAGGTGAAAGAAAGACAGAGCGAGAGAAAGAGAGACAGAGAGAGAGAGAGACAGAGGCAGAGCTCCCTGCCCTGACCTGCTACTTAACAAATGATTCTACTCTAAGGGTTTAGCCCTTAGAAACACTCATATGTAAACACACACACACACACACACACACACACACACACACACACACACACACACACACACACACACACACACACACACACACACCTGCATTCACACACAGATTAGTAGCTTGATAACATCATCCATATTCTCTGGGTATGAAGTGGGAAATACAATAAAAATCTTAACTTTCTACAATTGATATAAACACAGAGAATATTTTTCATCTTTGGTGCAGTAATCTAATAAAAATATTAATGGGATCTCTGGGCATACTTGCCTTGTGAGTATGAAGAGAAAACAACGAGTTATCTCAAAGTATTAGAGAAAAAACGTATCATTTTAAAACGTGGCTAACACACGCACACACACACACACACACACACACACACACACACACACACACACACACACACACACACACACACACACACACACAAAAGACCATCTGTGAGAAATTGTTAAAAAAAAATGGAAATATATTTTGAATTATTCTGTACAGTTGAATAATAGAATTCAATAAAATGGCCATAAGGGGGCACGGTGGCTTAGTGGTTAGCACGTTCGCCTCACACTTCCAGGGTTGGAGGTTCGATTCCCGTCTCTGCGGGAATTGTGTGTGTGAGTTTGCGTGTTCTCCCCGTGCCTCGGGGGTTTCCTCCGGGTACTCCGGTTTCCTCTTCCGGTCCAAAGACATGCATGGTAGGTTGATTGGCATCTCTGGAAAATTGTCCGTAGTGTGTGAGTCTGTGAGTGAATGAGAGTGTGTGTGTGTGTGCCCTGCGATGGGTTGGCACTCCGTCCAGGGTGTATCCTGCCTCGATGCCCGATGACGCCTGAGATAGGCACAGGCTCCCCGTGACCCGAGAAGTTCGGATAAGCTTTAGAAAATGAATGAAAATGGCCATAATATATTTGCATAAAAATATGGAACTAGGAAAGTCACCCAGCGGTTGATGCTCTGGGCCTGAAACATAGAAATTAGTCAAATGTTGTAGTTTTGTCTGTGATATTGTATGCTAATGCTAATAATTATAACTGTCCAGTCAATCCTTTTGTAAGCATTTTTCTCTTCTCATGCCTGAATTTAATCATATAATTAATATAATGCAACTTATTAATATTATGTTGATTAAAGAAGCTTTACTGAGGAAATCCAAGGCTTTTCCCAGCAAGGAAGCTCAGCAGCGGTCAGTCAGACTAACACACCAACTCTCCTGCTACTCCTTCCTAAGAGCCTTGACTTGCTAATCAATCTCTGTGAATACATAGTTTTGTATCCTTGACTTTCTAGATAAAGTTGCACCTGTCAGTGCAAAAGGTCACCCTTAGATGTTAATTAACCTGGAGGGAAATTAACCAACCGGGGGTTTAAGAGTGACATTTTGCAAAAGGACTTTAATCTTCAAACCCTCGCCATTTTTAGCATCTCTTCTTCTTAAGAAACATGACCGCCGCGTGTCTGCCGTTGACCCGTTTCAGGAGTTTCAGAAGGCGGAAGTTCAAAAAGGTGTCCAAGTTCAACATCTCTGCATGTCAGATAGTGTAATTAGTGCACAGTAGTGATGAGATACCTGGACCATTACTGCCTCCTGCTGAAGAGAGAGCATTCACAGATCTCCAGAGTGTCTGCAAAAAACACAGTGAGTATCAGCTTTATATCATAATAAGGTTCATTGGTGAAAAAAAAAAGACTCATGTCTTGTGAGTCATGGATTTTAGAATTAAATGTATTTACTCCTTTAAGCCACCGTTAAATTCTTAACTTTTGTTAGCGATAAAAGTCACAAAGTAAAAACATGCTCTACAAATAACATCAACTGGAATGTAATGACAATTTAAATTTAACACAAAAAATGTTTTTTACATGTATTTTTTTTACAGGTTTTTTAACCTTACTTATTACATTTATTAATAGTTTAAGTACAAAGTAAACTTCTACCGTGATATATTCATTACTTTATCCGATTACATGCAGTTGTATAATTATTTCTGGTAAATTCCAAATATTTATTTATTTATTTATTTATTTATTTATTTATTTATTTTGTGGTTTCCTAAAAACAGTGTAAGACTTCCTAACGAAGTAAAATACTGAGTGCAGATGGCATTCATTCATTCATTCATTCATTTTCTACCACTTATCCGAACTTTCCGGGTCACGGGGAGCCTGTGCCTATCTCAGGCGTCATCGGGCATCGAGGCAGGATACACCCTGGACGGAGTGCCAACCCATCGCACGGCACACACACACTCTCATTCACTCACACACACTCACACTCTCATTCACTCACACACACTCACACACTACGGACAATTTTCCAGAGATGCCAATCAACCTACCATGCATGTCTTTGGACCGGGGGAGGAAACCGGAGTACCCGGAGGAAACCCCCGAGGCACGGGGAGAACATACAAACTCCACACACACACAGCGGAGACGGGAATCGAACCCCTAACACTGGAGGTGTGAGGCGAACGTGCTAACCACTAAGCCACCTTGCCCCCGCAGATGGCATTGATTTATTTATTTACTTTCAAACATCCCACGTTACTTTACGCAGGAGATTCTTTGTAAAGACCAAAAAATGAACATACTTATGGCACAATAAGGACAATTCCTTTTTGCCCTCATCTTATAACAGTCTCCACAGGCTGCCTGAAACCCTCCTCCTCTCTCCCTCGGTTTCACATTCCTCCTGCTGTGAATCTTAGCCTGTCATTAGCGGTTTTGCCCTCGACATGCAGAAGGAGGAGATATCAGTGATCATAAGCCAGTATCATACCCCCCCAACCCCATACACACACACACACACACACACACACACACACACACACACACACACACACACACACACACACTTCCTGATTCCTATGTGACCCTTCCACAGCCATCTGGTGCACACTAGGGACTGCCACTGTCATCTGCTGATAATTAGTGTCACCTGCACACTGTGGCCGACGATAAACACTCGGCCGTTAGCACTGACTCTGTGTGTGTGTGTAAGCTGACTGGTTAGAGCAGAGGGACTGGCAAGCACCCTGTTTTAGCTTGTAATGTAGTCAGTAAGGGTCATAATTAAGCTCATCGTCACACACTTCAAACCACCAAACAACGTGTGCAAAGCTGTGAGAGGTGTGTTTGTGTGTGTGTGTGTGTGTGTGTGTGTGTGTGTGTGAGAGAGAGAGAGAGAGAGAGAGAGAGAGAGAGAGAGAGAGAGAGAGAGAGAGAGAGAGACCAATCCAGCCATCTACAGCTGGGGTCAGTGACGAAGATCACTTTGGAAAGGCCGAACGCCAGGGAGCTTGGCATGTTCCTAAAACAGAAATAAATGGCTTGGCGAAAAATCAGATTTACACCATTTTCCAATGAATGGAGTTAATCAAGCAAGATGTTTGATCTATTAAAAAAAAAATACTGAAATGTTCTTTAGGTTTGCTTTGGAGCATCTAATATTACAACTATGAAATACCAATTTAAACAACAAAAACCTGATACTCATAATTGTTATATATGACATAGAATAAAACATGCTGGGAAATGCGGTTAAAGGAAAATAATCAAGGATATTATGCTGTGATGAAATTACCGTTACTTAGTTACCTTCCTGGTTCGTTCTTTTCCTTTGACCGTATGTCTCGAGGTGATTTATTATTAGCAAAAATAGCTTTTTACTGTTAAAGCTTTCTGTCCAATACAAATGAAGAAGTATAGCAACTGAGCGTATGATTCAAATCTAAAGCATGACATTGTATGACAGCATCTACAGTATGACTTTCTTTTTAAGGTAAATTTGTAAAATTTGGTTGGTACATTTTAGAAGTACAAGTGGATTCTTATAAAATGATAACTAGTCAGAAATTTGCAATTTATTGCAATGATATTATTATTCATAACTGATTCGATGTAAAAACGCTCTCTCTGGTGTGCTATTTAAACACTACTGTATTGGTGGTCTTGTTGTTCTGACTAAACTTTCGACCCCGTTTTTTCCGTCCATTACACGAAGTTTGTCCGCTTTTAGAGACGCCAGAGGGAAAATAAAGATCTACAATCTGTCTTATCTTCATAAATTTGCCTCTTCTCAGTTATGATGTGAAGCGAACGTGTTTACTCTTTCGCTCTGCAGCGACGCCGTCGCGCGCCGCGTTGCGCCACACGACCTCTTTCCAGTCGTATGTTTACACGCTGACCTTTGAGTGTACAGGAAGCCCTTCAGGCTTCATACACAGCATCTGCAATGATAAATACTTCCCGTCAAATATTTATAACGGCACTGCGGAAGCAAATTAGAGACGCTGCTCCAGAGGCAGTCATTTTTCTTCTGTTTTATCTCTCTTCTTTTTGAATGGAATATTGAACAGAAATTGTCAACTGCAGAAGAGTTGTCTCAGTAACAATACAACCTCTCTGATTTCTTTTCTTTCCCACAATCCTCTGATTACCTATGAGAAACGTCTGGAGCTTTGTCTGGACAGAATGAAGAGAGTTAATGCCAAGGAGAATGTCCCCCTAATGACTAAGCTTCTGTGTGAGTCAATTTCCAAATGACTCATGAGCTGGAAATTATCTTCAGGATCTACAGTGTAGTTTTCTTTTGCGGCAAGTTTCGTCTTTGCTTCGGAGAGAAATTTCACCTCGATTCTAGATTAGAGTTAGGGTTTAGGGTTAGGTGTAGGATTAGGATTAGAGTTTGCATTTAACTACCACTGGTAATTAGGATGTTCATGTAGAAATGTTAATGATCACATATTACACTTAATGCATATGTCATTATACTTAGCTTACTGTAGGTCATTACAATTATATCTTATAATTACGGTTATCATTATAGTTACCGCATATGTCATTACAGTTATTGTGCATATGTCATTACAGTTATTACATATGTCCGTACTGTTATTACAGATGTCATTACAGTTACTGTGCATATGTCATTACAGTTATTACATATGTCAGTACTGTTACGACATGTCATTACATTTACTGTGCATGCCATTACAGTTTTCACATGTCACTACAGTTGTTGTGGATGCCATTACAGTTATCACATATGTCAGTACTGTTATTACATATGCCATTACAGTTACTGTGCATGTCATTACAGTTATCACATATGTCAGTACTGTTATTACATATGCCATTACAGTTACTGTGCATGTCATTACAGTTATCACATATGTCAGTACTGTTATTAGATATGTCATTACAGATAGTGTGGATGTCATTACAGTTATCACATATGTCAGTACTGTTATTAGATATGTCATTACAGATAGTGTGGATGTCATTACAGTTATCACATATGTCAGTACTGTTATTAGATATGTCATTTCAGTTACTGTGCATGTCATTACAGTTATCAAATATGCCTTTATTGTGATTGTGCATGTTATCACGTATATCATTATAGTTATTACATGTTAGGACAGTTATCATATATGTCATTACAGGTATTGTGCAAGGCATTACAGTTATCACATATGTCATTACAGTTATTATATGTCAGTAGTTATCACGTACTGTATATCATTACAGTTATTGGCCATGTCATTACAGTTATCACATATGTCATCACAGGTATTGTGCATATCATTGCAGTTAACACATATGCCGTTACTTTAATCACCTGTCATTATAGTTATTACATACAGTATGTCATTATAGTCATCGTGCATGTCATTACAGTTATTAGGTTATTGTAGTTATTGAAAATGTCATTATAGTTATTCTATATGTAATTATAGTTGTTGCGTATGTCATTACCGCTATAGCATATGTCATTACGGATAGGACAGTTCAATTAAATGAACACGACAGTAAAGCAGTGTTAAGATGAAATGCTTTGGATTTAGTTTGACTCAGTGTTTGCAAAGCTCACATCCGATTACACCATGAACAATAACCTGCATGAAGTCTGTTAAAGGAGACAGAACATGATTGGCTCTTCTTAATTTCTGGTGACAACTGGTTTGTGTCATGCACATCGCTTTTGTGACCCCTTCTGTCCATAATGTTGCAGATACAAGCAGAGTTTTTAACTTCTCCTACATCAGTAGGGTGTTGGATCACCGTTCCACATCCTTATAACTTACTTTTTACCGTTTTGTGCCTGCTTCCTCATGTCAACTCGTCATCTGAATTGTTCTTTAGAGATGAACATTAAATTCCTATAAAGCTGCTTTGTAGCAATGGCAATTTTTAAAAGCGTTGTACAAATAAAATTGAATTGAATTGAATAATGATGTGCCCATGACCCTCAACCCCTATATTTACGCTCAGGTCACCCCAGAATTAAAGGCGGCTGAAGGTTTTATATTAACGTATTTTCTTGTAATTTGGGAGTGCTGGGTAAAATGGCCTGATTGGAGGTCCTAAACTGTCCCCAGTGGCCCCAGAGCAGCTGATAATTGTGCGCTGGATAGATGTGTATATCAAATAGTTTACAAAATGAAGCCAGCTGTGTTTCCCCTGCATAGCGCGCCTTCCTGTCACGCATCATTAAACCTTATTAGCCACTTCCTTTTACAGCGAGCCTCGCCCCTATCTCCCAACCCCTCATATTAACATTTTCTGTCCTTTCGACTGGAAATCATTGGCTTTATTGTAGAGTGTCAACTGGCTGTAGTTTTCTGATGGCTGGTAATTAGTACTTTGGAGGATAATCGCAGTCGAAAAGATGCCGCCTTGCTCTCTCGCTCAGGCCCAAGATACAAGCAGATTGTCTCCTGTTATTCCTTCTGTCTTGTTTCTTATCACTTAAAGATTAGGAAAATTCTCTGCATTAACTTCTTAAGAAATTGAACATGACAAAGATTTGGTTTGCCCAGCTGTGATCTGATGATTTCTTTCTTTCTTTCTTTCTTTCTTTCTTTCTTTCTTTCTTTCTTTCTTTCTTTCTTTCTTTCTTTCTTTCTTTCTTTCTTTCTTATTGTATCCTTTATAACTATATTTTTGCTTTCTTACATGCATCTATCACTCTAGCCATCCATCCATCCATCCATCCATCCATCCATCAATCTATACATCATCCATCCATCCATCCATCCATCCATCCATCCATCTTTTCATTTGATTTTTCGTTCTTTCTTTCTTTCTTTCTTTCTTTCTTTCTTTCTTTCTTTCTTTCTTTCTTTCTTTCTTTCTTATTGTATCCTTTATAACTATATTTTTGCTTTCTTACATGCATCTATCACTCTAGCCATCCATCCATCAATCTATACATCATCCATCCATCCATCCATCTATCCATACATATTTTCATTTGATTTGTCTTTCTTTCTTTCTTTCTTTCTTTCTTTCTTTCTTTCTTTCTTTCTTTCTTTCTTTCTTATTGTATCTTTTCTAACTATATTTTTGCTTTCTTAAATGCATCTATCACTCTAGCCATCCATCAATCTATACATCATCCATCCATCCATCTATCCATCCATACATATTTTCATTTGATTTGTCTTTCTTTCTTTCTTTCTTTCT
>NC_062539.1:15004384-15009384 GCF_022655615.1 Tachysurus fulvidraco
ATTCTTATGCACATTTTTGTCACAGTTTCCCCTAAATTGCATCACACAACATCATGTGTTTTTTATGTCACGACAGCTGAAATGTATTCATGCTTGGTGTTAACACTTTCAGTGTATATACTAAGGGTTAATAAAATGTTATTTTATTACGACACCTGTAGCTGAGTCCTGTGAGCTCTCCATGAGCATCAAAAACCTGCTCTGCTGAGGTAAAGTGAGTCGTTTACTAACGTTAATCACATGTGGAAATAAATGTGACTAGAAAATAAATGACTCATGAGTCATAGAGTAAAAATAACATGGAAAAATGAATGAATCAATACAGGGGGGATAAAACAACATATATGATTAAATGAAGAATGTTTCGAATTCATGCGAAAAAGAATCATGTCAAAGCTCATTCGAAGGAAATTGGACATGAAATTGAAAGACACATTTTCAAGTTGCATAAATCATAAAAAGACTAAGGTGTGGATTAAATACAGACTTTAGTATCATTTAAAAATGATGTGAATAAATGAATCAAATAAAAAGTAAAATAAACGAATCA
The DNA here is from genome assembly GCF_022655615.1 of Tachysurus fulvidraco. NCBI lineage: Eukaryota > Metazoa > Chordata > Actinopteri > Siluriformes > Bagridae > Tachysurus > Tachysurus fulvidraco. The sequence goes on from NC_062539.1 coordinate 15,004,935, forward strand.
TGCGTCACAATAGTATAATAAAAGAATCGTGTACAAATTACGCTAAAATAAATGATTCATAGAAGGAAAAAAAGTAAAATAATCATGTAAAAATGATGGAAACCAAAAAAAAAGAGGTGTATAATTCACATCAAAAATTATTTGTGAAAAAAATGGAACATGAAAATAATTAAATCGTGTGTCAAAATATCATAATACAAGAATCGTGTACAAATCATCAAATCGTGTGTAAATAAATGATTCATAAATGGAAAGAAATGTAAAAAAAAATAAATAAAAAAATGACGGAAACACAAAAAGAAGTACACAAATCACATGGGGAAAATTTTTTTGTAAAAAGTAACGAGAAGAAAATAAACCAATTAAATAAATACAAACGAATCACGTAAACAAAACAAATGCACTACATGTGAATTAGTCCAGCATGTGAAAATGTGTGAAGCGTCTAAAAACCACATGTGTGCAATTCTTTAGACAGTAAAAGACAAAGTGAACAGCATCCTATTGAAAAAATGACAAAAATGAGTCACTGAGACAACCTCAGAAAGCCCACAAAAAACCCTTGTGAGTAACAGGAAGTGACTCAGAGCCAAAGGTATTATTTGTGGCATGGATTTGACGTACCGCAGTCATTAGTTTATAGCTGGCTTTTGTCCTGTTTTTTTGTTTTCTGGCCTCCTGTAAACTTTTGTCCGAGATGTACACAAAAGCGGTGACTGTCCGCTGCTTGTTTAGGCCTTCTCCAGATTGTTATTATTGCCATAATGACCAACAATAATAACGAATATCATCAGCAGAGTTACTCCATCGCTGGCTCAACAGGGGGAGTCGAGGAGGTGAGGGGGAGTCTCTCTCTCTCTCTCTCTCTCTCTCTCTCTCTCTGTCTCTCTCTCACTCTCTCTGTCTCTCTCTCTCTCTCTTACACACACACACACACACACACACACACACACACACACACACACACACACACACACACACACAGTTTAAGAGAGCTGAGCTAATCCAGCTGGGGGTAATATGAGCACTTCAAGCAAAAAACTCACCCAGAGCGCCACTTAGCAAGCGCGCCATGTCAGCTCTGTTCTTTACTCGCATCCGTCTGATATTACTCATTTTTTCTAGTGAAGTCATCAGCGTGCGAAAGCTTGCCATGGCGGGAGGAGGGTGGAGTGGTTGGGTTCTATTCGTTCTTCAAAACAGCCCTCATTCCAGGGAGCAGGTGTCCTGTTAACCCGATTAGCCTTTTCCTTGAGAGAGACACACTCTTAACTCAGCGAGGTGCGCTAATAAACCTAAGTGCTGGAATGAAGAAAAAGCTTCCTTTAAAAACACGGTGAGGTCGAACCAGAGCCTTTTACAGTATTAAAGTGTCTAATGAGCGGCGTATAGAAAAGCACGTACAGCAGGTAAATAAAGATAAAGCAGCCACAGACGTGCCAGGCGAAGCTTTTATTAAAGCCGCATGATAAACACCGGCTCGGGTCATATAAATGGCTTATTGGGGGAATAGCAGGAAGGTTATTCTCAATAAAAGTGCCACAGGAACATGGTCTATACATCTTCAGCTGGACGGATAGATCACAGTGAGCATGATGGAGGAGTGGAGTTAAACGAGTCTATAAGTAGTTACAGGAACATGGTCTGCATGTAATAAAGCGAGCGAGCGAGTTAGCACGGTCTTTAATATTCTGTGTTTTAATAGTTTTAATAGTGTAAAAGAAAAGATTGTTTTAAATAAATGTCAGGTAAGACAGGGAAAAGGTCAAATGTTTTATTTAGTTTACTTTAACTAAAGTAAAAGTTTTATTTAGTTTAATTTGTTTCTCATTAACACAAAATATTGTTGTTTCTTTCATCGCACGACAACAAAATCAGTCAAAAGTCTATGTACACAATGTACCACTATCGGACATTTAAGTGTGTTTTATATATATATATATATATATATATATATATATATATATATATATATATATATATATATATATATATATATATACTGTATATTATTTATTTATTTATTTATTTGTTTGTTTGTTTGTTTGTTTGTTTTTTACTTGCTCACTCATTTAATTTGTTTACTTTAATTCTTTTTCATTTTATTTCTTTGTTTACTTAAAAGTAAACTTACTTAAAATTAAAAGTTGTTTTGAAATTGTATAATGTACTGTACAGAGCATCACAGTTTTCACACAAACATGAGATCAACATTTTAAGGAAATAAGAAGATTGTGATGAATCATGTACTGTAAAATAAACTGGCTTAAATTAAAGACTTAAAGTTTCTCCAGACTCTAAGACTAGCCTCTAGCCAGCAGCTAACTGAACTGACATGACATATGGAACTATATTTACATGTTCTGTAAAGAAGACAGTGAGCATCGTGATGTGTCACGTTTTTCATGTTGGAAGTCAGTGGCTCACAGTTGGCTCGCGCTGCGCTGTGACATAATGTGCGGTTTCTGTATCCTCGCATGACAGCGGCCGTCCCGTTTCCCATCATGCAACAGTTGAAGCAGAATAATAACTGGAATTAGGCGCTCGCTGATGATCCTGTGACGCGCCACTGTGAAATGTCAGCCAAGCCTGACTCACGGCTCCAGACCATAATCTTCCACAACATGGGCATTTTTTTTTTTTTTTTTTGACATCCCGACAGCTTAATTTCAATTTTTTTGGCACCCGGGTTAGCACCACATGGCGCGTGCCTCAGTCAGATCCAGATGTTTGTGGGTATTGGTCTTAATGGGACGGCGCGGGAAAACAACGATTCCCCACACGCGTCATTAGCTTTAGCATCATAGCTCTGACATTTCATCTGCGTGTGGACAAATTATCAGACTTGTGTAGAAATTAAAAGTGCATTCAGATTGCTTATTAAGCAAAACCGCATGCGGTTTGAACGATAGAGTCACGCTCACTTTATAGACTGTATATCAGCCAAATGGCCCACGCTAAAGAGTTAACACAATGCAGATCAGAAGAAGCTCCAAGAGATATTTTTTACACAGAGAATAATTATTTCAGCTTTTGGATTGGACAATTCTACAAGTAGTTAAAGTTCAGAAATCAAAATGTAAGTATTGTAATAGATTATAATTAGATTAGGAATATAGCTGGATTAGACAAAGCAGTGTCCAAATCATCGTACTTAAGTAAGTCCACTACGATCTCTTATAGTGATCTGCAGGATTAAGAACAAGATCGCATAAGAAATTCATGTCGAATTAACTAAGAGGAAGAATAAGGCCAAATTTCATGAGAAGAAATGAGGAAAATTTTATTACAGATGCATTTCTGCCTCAAAGATGTCATCAAAATTCTTTTATTGCTATTTTATTTATGGATGGATAGATAGATAGATAGATAGATAGATAGATAGATAGATAGATAGATAGATAGATAGATAGATAATATTACTACTACTACTACTACTAATAATAATAATAATAATAATAATAATAATAATAATAATAATAATAATAATAATAATAATAATAATCATCATCATCATCATCATCATCATCAGTGTGACTTTTCTGCTCAGGATGTACATGAAGGTTGAAGGCTTGCTTCAATTTAGATAAGTGAAATATAATGAGATATAATCTGAGAGTATGTCAGTATAGCATGTAAATCGATGATACGTACAAATGTTTGACAAGTTTTTTTAATATATTGGCTAAACTTGGCATCCCATGTAGGCTGTGCTGATAAGTGTGACACGCTTCAGGCGTGTGATTGTAGGTTATGAAAGCTGTGTGTCATTTAGTGCGGCGTGATGTGCGGCTCGAGGCAGGGATCGATCCATGTGTTATTAAGATGACAATAGTCTGTCAGGGTCCCCACTGTAATGCACTAAGCAGATCCATTATAACCCGATTATATTTGCCTCCGCTGGCAGCCGTGCGCTGTGACGGGGGGCGTAATCTTTAATGGAGTTTGCACAAAATCAAATTATACGAGCATCAATAAACATAACATAATTCAGAAGGATAAGTGGGCTTAATTTTTTTGGATGGGCAAATGTAATGGCACCGGTGTCTGTGGAGTGAAGGCACTGGGGCAGGGGAAAGAGCAGAGAGAGAGAGAGAGAGAGAGAGAGAGAGAGAGAGAGAGAGAGAGAGAGAGAGAGAGAGTGTGTAATGAACAATATGGACATCAAGCAAGTGCTTGCTAATGACTGAGGTTAATAATTTAGCCCAATAGCACATAGCTGTTAAAGGAATACTGAAGTGTTCTTCAACATAATCTCTATCTTGTAATGTTTAGTGCCTCAGGTAATGTTTACCTGTACCGAATCTCTTACAACTCTTTAAAATACCCTGTATCAAAAAAAAGATAGTTTTGAAAGAAACTTGAGAGAAACTCTGAATAAAACTACAAAATATGGCACAAAAGAATACTGGTTAGACTTTCCGGACAGTACAGATGTACAGTACCAGAG
>NC_062539.1:15014384-15028294 GCF_022655615.1 Tachysurus fulvidraco
GACATTTTGATGACCTTTACCCCAGGGTGATCAGAGCAAGTTTGTCGACACGCTGTGTAACGGATTATCAGGACTAAGGGGTCATGACTGCACCCCGGTCCTCACAACGTGTGGTTCTAATCGAGCCGATTACGATCTGCCGCAAAAGCTGAGTTTACTGTTAAAGTCTTGTTTTGGGTCATTATACATATATATAAACCAGTAAAAAAAATAATATTTCTCCAACAATATGGAAACCATTACAATTGTTAGATTTATTGTAAATACCAGAAATGAAACAGACATACTTTATTTTTTTTCACACCATAATTTATATATTTTTAAATGCTTGGAGCTGTGTATTGTAAAACTATCCGTACAACATGGAGAAATCCTGCCAATTAAACAACGAGAAACCTGCACAATTTATTTATTTGTTTGTTTGTTTGTTTGTTTGTTTGTTTGTTTGTTTGTTTATCATTTCTTAATCTCTATTGTTTGGTGTCTGTGGGTATTTGTTAGAATTTAGAAATTTTTTTTTCTAAAATATGTACACATAGCTGTATACATTCTAGATGAGCCTGACAAACCACGCCCACAAATCGACACAGGCCACGCCCACCTACACGAGAATAACGAGAATTTCATTAGTGCAGAATAATGCTGTATATTTGTATTTAACAAAATATCTTACAAAATGATCTTTTTTTTTTCCAGGTTATTTCATCTGTCTCTAATCAAAAATATCAGCATCCTTTACTCCCTCTTGATCAGTTCGTTTCTCTTGTCTTGTGTAGGATTTATTTGTTTTTTTAAGCTTCTCAATAATCACGTAATTTATTTAAAAAAATGCAGAATAATCTGCAGGGGTTTTATTTATAAAGAACCCAAAAAAATGTGTGTTTGGAGCTTAAGCTGTGGAGCTATAGATGAACGGATGGATGGAGGAATGGATGGATGGATGGATGGATCAGTATCAGCATCAGTACCAGAAACTGAAATGCTCGCATCCTGCCGATAGATGGAGCGACAGCTGCTTACTCAGATCTAACTAATCATGTGTGTTTGTCAGTGTGAGTTGTGCAGATCATTCTCAGTGACAGAAGTCATTACTGTCCTGACCTCCGTCGGATAAATAACCCCGGATTCCAAAAAATCCATATAGTCACATATCAATATTTCCCTTTCTCTTCAGGCTTCTGTGTTCTGCCTTTATGATGTGGACGTACTTTAACTTTATCTAGAAAGATACTAGAGGAATTTTAAAAGCAATCTTTTTTTTTTTTCCATTTAATACTGTTTATTTATTTGTTTATTTAATTATTGTTTAAAATCAATCAGCTCACTTGTTTCCTCTCTTCATTTTTTTTCTCTTCTCTTGCCTCTATCCGGTTCTCCTCTCTCTCTCTCTCTCTCTCTCTCTCTCTCTCTCTCTCTCTCTCTCTCTCTCTCTCTCTCTCTCTCTCTCTCTCTCGTCACTTTCTGTCTCTTGTCCAATCTATTTCGTTTCATCCCTTCACTCTTGCACAGTATCTTTCTTTTTCTCCCTTGTCTTATCAGCGCTGGTTTCCAATGATACAGCGAGCCCTACACACACGTACACACACATACACACACATACACACACATACACACACACACCAGACCGTATAAGGACCGTTCCTGAGTCCTCCATTAATTCCTTGGGCTAATCACACACACAAGGACCACTACGTTTTGTTTTTCACTGGGAGCCATTTTAACCCTCATACACTATACGCTAACCCTCTCACACACACACACACACACACACACACACACACACACACACACACACACACACACACACACACACACACACACATACACACACACACACACACACACTGAAATCACCACACTGGTGAGTTTGTGGCTCGCCTTCGAAAGGAAAGGACAAAGGAAGCGAGAGCTGAAGATTTGAAACAGAAGGTTTGAACTCATAACCTTCTGATCAGTAGTCCAACACCTTCATCACCAGGCTTCCACATCCTCAGAGGGTCAGGTCTTGGGCTGATGGTCACATGGTTGTGAGTTTGAATCCTACATCCACCAAGCTGCCACTGCTGGGCCCCTCAGCAAGGCCCTTAACTCTTAATTGCTCAGTTGTATAGATGAGATATAGATGTAAGACACTCTGGATAAGGACATCTGTTAATGTCGTCAATGTAAATGTTTCAGAGACGTTTAGAATTAAATTTTATGTCAGTTAATAAAACCTCTGACTTAAAGGTTCTTGATCGATTGGTCAGCAAAATGTTTGCTTTCCTTCTCTCGTCTTCTTGCCTTCTTTCCTTAATTTCCTTCTTCAATTTCTTTCTCTTTCTTTCCTTTCTTCTTCTTCTTCTTTCTTCAATCCATCCATCTATCCATCTTTCTTTTCATTTCATTTCTCTCTCCTGCTTTCTTCCACATCCATATATCCATTCATCCATCTGTTTGTCCATAAAATAAAACAATAATAAAACACATCCATATTTTCATAATCCAATGTTATTTCTTTGATTTCGATATATTATATTCATAAATTTCTTTAATTTCTCTTACTTTATTTACTTTCTTATCAATTTAATTTTTTAAGTTAATTATCTTCTTAATTTCTTTACTTCTTTCTTGTGCTATTAATAAATCAATAAAATAAAGAAATAAATATAATATATTTTCATACTATACATTTCATGATTTTTCTTTATTATTATTATTATTTATTTATTATATTATTTAATTTCTTATATAGTTCTTACATTTTTCTTTCATTTCTTTCTTTCTTTATTTTCTTTTTATATCCGTATAGTCTTTCTTATTTTAATTTATTAGGTCTTAGTCTATTCTTTCTGTACTTTATTATTAGTATTTTTATATAATGTTCTTGCTTTCTTCTTCATTCTTGCTTCTTTCTTTCTTTCTTTACTTTCTTCTTCTTCTTTTCTTTTCTTTTATTTTTAGACATTTATTACTTTTCTTCGTTTACTTTCCCTATTCACTGATATAAGTTTATTTTCTTTCATTTCTTCTTCTTTCTTTACTTTACTTTACTTTCTCTTAATTAATTTATATCATTTAATATAATCTTTCTTTTTCTTATCTTTAATATATTTCTTGCTTCTCTCTTATTACTTTACTTGCATACTTTTTTTTCAATAATTCTAAAAGTATTATCAGATCATTTAAGACTTTTCCTTCTCTCTTTTCCCCACTATATCTTTTTATAATCTTTCCCAGTCCCATGTTATTTTTCTGTCTAAATTCCATATATTCCCATTTTTCCCTCTCTTTCTTTCCCAATCTGTATTATTTATGTCTTTATGTCGTACATTTTAACTATTACCTGCTTTCCCAGTCTTTAATCCGTTTTTTTCATATACCTGGAAAAAGCCTTTGCGTTAGATACTTCATCCTCTGATATCCTGCTTCTCAAACCCGATTATTTCCATCTGAGAATAGAATATCTACAGGATTCCAGAATGCACTTGTCGGAACGTTTAGCCGGTATTACTATAGGCAACAGCCTCAATCACAGTGACAATTTCCCAAAGCGTTAATTCGAGAGGTAATTTCGGAGTTTTCAGTTTGTTTTGTTGTATTTCATTTTGTCTTAATTAATCTCATGTGCAGGAGACGAAATAAGAGGAAACTAACTGACTTTTATAGACGTTACATGTAACAGTATAAGGGATAAATAATTATAACGTGTGGTATTGGTTGTTAAAGCTCAATGAAAATTGAAATAACGATAATAAAATAAATAAACAGCTCCTGTTTGTCTGATCTGTCAACTCCATGTAATCAACGGTTTGCATTAATTTCCCCGTAAACAGCACTCTCGAGTGATTTATTCCACTAAATGTCTACACTCTTTATCCAAGTAGCAGATACCTCAACCGCAACCCTCTCCATCTGCCTTTTGACACAGCGCGTGTGGAACGCATCCCTGCGAGTTGTAGTTAAGCAAAGCAAATCCGAGTTTTAGCGGATCAAAAAAAAAAAATGAGCTGCATGCTAATAACGGTACATGCCTAGCCCATGGCAGAGCAAGACGGAGTTAGTGTGTTAGCGAATACCAGAATGAAATTAGACAGGCTGATCGTAAGCCCAAGCATGCGGCTAAATAATAAAAGATGGTGTCACCGATTAGAGCAAGTCCCTGAGTCCAGACTACAAAGGGACCCTGAAATCAAATGATCAAGCGGTTATGAGCAGGGGAGAGATACATTACAGCGCAAATCGTAATGGGAACCTGATCACTGATGCAATTAGAAAATTAACTTAGGTGTATGACTCATTTGCAGGGGTTTTTTTGCTGGGATTTTTTGCTGGTCACGGAAGAAGAAGAAAAGAACAAGTTTTTTTTTTTATCCTCGATCTCGCTTATTGCTATAATTCGAGCAGAAAATGCATGAGAAGAGGGAGAGAAAGTGAGAAGAAACCGGGTTAGGAGAAATGCGGTGGATAGCGGGTGAAAAGATGTGCATGAAACGTTCATCACTATTTATACGCAGGCCTTTTCGTGAAGTTCGGAGTCGTCCGACCAGACTGACGAGACGTTGGAAGCACGAGATTTCAGACAAGACAGAGATGGAGAGAGAGCAGACGAGCGAGGAGGAGAGAGGGAGGAAGCGTGTCACGAAATACAAGAGAAGCAGAGATGGATGGAAGTGAGTGGATCAGAAGAAAGATAGAAAGAGAGAACGAGAGAGGCAGAAAGGAGAGCAGCAAGAGAGAGCAAGTGAAGAGAGAAAGATAGTGAGAAAGACAAGACGCGAGAGAGAGAGAACAGAAGAGAGAAAAAAGAGGCAGAGAGCAAGTGAAAAGAGGGAAGGACCGAAGAGATTGTAGCGAGGAGACAGAGAGGGAGAGGAGAGAGAGCGAAAGACAGCAAACACTGCTCCACACTCTCCTACCTCCCATCTTGACATTTCATGACGCTGTAAATAACCCTGTTCTCTTTTCGCCTCCAGCTTTCTAACGTCCGTCAGACTCAAAAAAGACTTGCCACTTTTATAACCTATGAAATCACAAACAAACCACGCAACCCACGACCATGCTATCCCAAAAAGTTCACGGAAAAAAAAACCCAAATCTATCCAGTCCTGCGATAAACACATTATTCACCCTCTTCTAATCCCAGCTGATCATATTAAGCAAAAGAAACAAAACATGACTTGAGTGCACAGTAGAGTGCCCCGACTATTCGATACGATTAACTCTCACTACTTAGATACTGACTAGGATAGGCAATCAGTTTTAATGCCATGCTTTCCCTTTTAATTATAAAGTCTAAATACATTGAGTGCTTAGGAGTCCTCGGTATGCGAAGAGCGTCGCCGGCCTTCCTCTTATAGATTAGACACGAACACATTATCGTAATGCTAAACATAAGACTCATTCAGAAATATCTTCCGCCCGACATAAAATCGCCAGCCGCCGTCGACTTCTGACCTTTAATCGCGGCCCCGTCAAGCACATGATGTCGACATCGATGAGTGTGGTTGTGTGTGCTGTGAAATGAGATGGACCCGAGAGATGAGGGAAGAGTGATAGACGAGAGGAGGAGAGGAGACTCGGCACGAGAGGCTTGATCGTCTTGCGACAAGGCTAAAACTGAAGGAAGAACGGAGAGACATGTCCAGACCTGGGTAGACGAGAGAGATTCTCCGAAGAGAGCGAGCAGTTACGTCTAGCATAGAAGAGCCACATGTATTGTGAGATGTGGAGAGGTTGTGAGGCAGAACAGCAGCGACAACGGGCCCGGAAGTAGGCAGGATGATCGGAGAGATGGACGAAAAGAGGAAGGAGGAGCATGGGGAGAATAGGGAGGCGTAACTGATCTGACGGAGAAGATGCGAGGTAGGAGAGCGAAGAAGGAGGAGGAATCTGCATGGGAGAAAGGAGAGGTCGAGAGTAGAGGGAGAGAAGAGGAATCTGCACATAACATTACAGACACAGAGGAAATTACTTTTATTCACATACACAACCAATCGAGGCAGATTAGCGGTCAGAGTGCAGGCGGCAGATATGATACAGCGCCCCCTGGACGCGGGAGCGTGAGCGGCCTATGCTCAAGGGCCCAGCGGTGCAGCTTGAGCCGTGATAAGAAAACCGCCTTGAACCCTTGAACCAGTTGCATGCCTCCCCTATTATTGAATTAGTTATTTATTTATTTATTTATTTATTTATTTATTTATTTATTTAATCTAATCTAATCTATTATACTATCTCATTCTATCTCTCTATCTATCTATCTAATCTCATTCTACCCGTCTGTCTGTATGTCTGTACATTTATATTATTTATGTATGTATTTATTTCTTTATTTATTTATTATTGTATTATTATTTTTAGCGAGCGCACCCCCTATTATTTTTTTGTTAATCTGATTATACTCATTTGATTAAAGACTGTACATGACTGAGACTAGCGACATTCTTGCCCATCATTAATCTCATACCAAACTGACAGAAAAGAGACCAGATTTATACAGTGTGAAATTGATAAGAATAAGTAGGCACTAGAGATCGAGAATCATCCACTATAAGAGCTTTTCAAACCTCGCCCCCGAGTTAATCCATCATTATATCTAGAACCTTGATTTTGAGCCTCCGGTAGAGGCAGCGGTTCACATTTTTAGAAGACGACGAGTTGGTTCGTTTTTTCTATAGAGGATATAAAACCCTGCTCTGCAAGAAAAGCCAAGTGAACTTACCAAATTGTGGGTTTAAACATGTAACAGGGCAACTGCAAGACACTTTACAAGCCTATTATAACCAGCTATATAATATATATATATATTAGATATATATTATATATATAATATATGACATATTAAATAGACATTACCGGAGAATCTGTTTGTGTGTGAGTGTGAGCTAGAGTGAGTGAAGGTTGCAAGTGAGTGTGAGCCCTGTTGATGTGTCGTTGAGTGTGTGTGTGTATGATGTGTGCTGTGGCGGTGTCGCTGTGCTAGTGTTGGAGCAGGCGACGAACAGAAGTTGCGACAGGTTAAAGGTCCCACCGACGTTTTGTGACACGCCGACTGTTTGCTGCCGCGAGACTGATGTTTTATAACATAATTACACGTAATCCTGGCGCTTATGGCCACAGAGTTTAGAGAGATTAGAGCTTTACAGCATAATTGGACAGCGCAGAGATCCTTGATGCAAAATGATGCATGTACACTACTAATGAGGACTTCATCAGTTCTCAAGAAAAGCGAGGTCATTCCAGCATACCTCCGTAATTACTGTATGCCAAACAGTAGACGATGAGAGACAAAAGGACACTCACAAACCCACCATGATGAAGAGAAACAGAGGAGTAGGAAGAATACGCAAAGCACGTCCACATTATCCACATGATAACCGTTAGCTGATCTGTCCTCGCTATGTGCTCACCACTGCTCCAGGCCTTAACGAGGACAGAGATTAGGCACAGATAGAAGGATGTCATAAATTGTATTGCTGAGAGAGCAGGATCGATTAGGCAGCTGATGGGAGCTTTATTTCATAGACGCCTGATTAGCCCTGCCCACTCCCATGTGGAAGGGGATTTGCACATCATAATCATGTCATAGTGTTAATGATGCAAAGCAGCCACTGTATGTCTGGGATGGATGTGAGCGTGTTATGATAGTGATATGCGACAGAGACGGGTGATCGACCGGTACTATATTAAAGATGGAAAATGCATCATCATAACCGTAGCGGTTCAAAAGCTAAATGATACTGCTTAGAACCGCGAATAACATGTGCATAACAGCCTACACATATAAAGGTAATTCTAAACGGATATATCATTAAAAGCATGACGCATACCATTCTTTATGATCTATATAATAAAAATTAGCAATTTGTTATCAGAACGGTATGATGAAATGGAATCTGTCTCACTTCGTGATGTGGCCCAAAAGGTTCAAAGAGCAATTCATCATAGACGACACATCACGCTAGTTGTTTTGATTGGCCTGAAAAGAGCGAGATCATGCTGCATATAATACCTTGTTATATAGCATAATGCATATATAAACTTTACATAATGTACAGATAGTTCCTTTCAGTTTTATTTCCTCCACAATTCACCATTCACGAGGTCGCACTCTTTCGTGCATTCATTCAAATGATTTACGTTATCGACCTGAAAAGAGGAAACGCCCCAGGTATAAATATATAACGTATATAACTTATACATTTCAAATAGATACCTTTACACTTATTTATGTTTGAAGAAACATAATTCTAAATGCGTAATCTGAGACTCCCCGACTCTGAGCTGATTCATCTGCAACGACACAGTGTCTCATTGAGCATACACAGGATTATATGTATTAAACTTGACATACTATATATAAATCGAGCATTAAGAACAGGATTATCATGGATCGTTATTCATTTCCCCTTCTTAATTACAAATGTTTTTTAAACGAGCCCTGAATCATAATGAGTCGACCTACATTCCCTAAATCCCGGCTTTTCTTAGAATCAATATGTCTATAACATAACTGATAACCTTACAGCCAGTTCTTTTTTTTCTATCATAATAATCTATTATCGAATATGTTTATACACGGAAGGGAAAAATCGTGAAAAATTTTTACATTTGTGTCATTATGAATTCAGATTAGCATTACATATTTTTGTGCCCGGAACCAAGTTCATCAGTCGTTGCTACAGGGAACCTGAACTGGTTTATTGCAGTGGATTTGAGGCTGATGGCAAATTACAAATACAGCACAAGCAAAATATGTCTTTCCTGCCCTCTGAAACATCAAATCTTTTTATTTGCATATTAAGCCAGCGGGAACCACACTGTGTGAAGGGAATGGAGATTTATATAGTTGCATTTAAAAACAGTTTGTACGTGTGTATTCATGGCCGAGAGCAGAAAAATGTTTCTATGCACCCCCCCCTTTGCCCCAGTAGCACCGGAACGCCACGAAGCGTCCGCTATCTGTGTGATTATGAAAATGAGGAGAAATTGGTCTCGTCACTCCTCAGCTTAATGAGCCCCAAACGAATCCCTCAAAATTTAAGGACAAAACTAGACATTTCGTCTCTGGCCCTACGACTATAGTGAAAATGTGTTTATGCTATTGTGTTTTTGTTTTTTTTTTTTTTTTTTTTAAAACAAGCCCCTAAATCCAGCTATATTCTGCCTATGAGCGAAGCAGAGCTAAGTTAAATGGCGGGCATAATTATTAAGATTATAATTTTAGCCTATGAAAAGCGAGTCTTATTTTTGGTTGATGCCAAGAGCAATAAATAAGCTTCACATCGAGGCACACCCTCAGCCATGAGACTAACAATTTACCAATTAGAAACTTTAATCGGCCTGCATTCATTAATATGCCGAATTCTTTGCGCGATACACCTCGGACAGGGGAGGGGAGGCGGATCGTCCCTGCCACTATTAACGACAAATGAGCCTGCGATGTAGATGTTTGATAGCCATGAACGGATGCAGTTATACACATGAAAATAAAATAAACACAAATAAATAAAATAAATAAACATTAAAAAATGTGCGTGAAAAGAAATACTTACCATTTCAAACAAATATCAAGGTTAAATTCAAATGGAAAAATAAAAAAGAATTGATTAAAACAACATTTAAATAAACACAGTCACATGGAAAATTTAACTGCGTAAAAGCCCGAACATCGCGTATGATAACAGATGAGACAGTTATGTGACAAAAAGAAAAGAAAAGGATATGCAATAATGCTGCGTGGGGGAAGAAGTATGAAACTAAATAAATCGTGTGAAAAAGTCAATGCTGAAAATAATTGCATATAGAGAGGAAATCGCCACATAAAATGAAACAAGACATTAATTGTTTTTTTTCAATAGCGGAGTTCGTGAATAAAGTAAGGGAAGGCTGATGAGAGAGGCTTACAGCTAGACAGACCACAAGAATAAAAAGACTCTGCCCTGCATCTTCTGCCAGTAGTAGCAGATGCGGCAGAAGCCCTACATCCCTCAATGCTTAGCGTACTTTAGAAATGTACTGTAGCGAAACTAAGGAGAAAAAAACGAAACACACACTGGTTATTCAATGGTTCTCCCCCACCGCTACTCTGTGTTACTAGAACACCAGACAGAACATTAAGGCTGAGAAGTGCAACGCAGAAAAGGTAGACGATAGCCAAACATACCTCTAGAAATATGTCTGAATTGGTAGTGTGTGCTGAAACCGATGGGTGGCTGATAGATTGCTGTCCTGCGATGGCGGTCGACACCTGTTCCAGTGATGTCACCCACCCTGCATGCCCTGAGTCCCTCGGAATAGACTGCCAGGTTCCCTGCATGACTTTGTGAGTGGAGGTCAGGAAAAGCAGTTATGTCACGAAAATGAATAGATAGTGCACTATAAGAGTGAGAAATGCGACTAAGATGGTATAGGTATAGATACAGCGTTATGTGTGGATGTTTTATTTCAAATTAGCGCAGTAAGTGTGATTCGAGCCCTCACAAAGTGCAAACAACCGAAACCAAGCAGAAGGAGGACATAGAGGTGCACGAGTACGAGAGTACGACGGAATTAAAGGAAGACGGGATAACGATACGACGCAGCGTAGACATTCTATCACAAAAGGCCGACCACGACCACATTAATATTGGACGAGCGTATAGTTTGTGTGCAGATATGGAACCTGCGAAGGAAGGTAAGAGGAGCACCACGTAAAGCAAAACATCTTCAGAGAAAAGTAAGGACCCTAAAGAACAGGAAAACATCACAGCGGGGAAATTATTGTGCAAAAACAGCTAATTCTTCCCGCCAATGTGAGCGATTTGTTTCCCACACTCCTTTACTGTATCCCGAATTCGTGAGAAGGACATCAATATATAAAGAATATGTGTTGAGAGTATCGAAGTAAAGATGTCATTTGGTTAGTGTGATCCAGTGTCCACTAGGTGCGATTAATTGAGGCAAGATCTGTTACAGGTGTGTGCATACCGGGCATATGAGTGTGTAGGTGTGTGGGCGCAGTGTGTTTGCCTGACAACACGGGTGCACGAAGAGTGACAGCCAGGCTTAGAGGGAGGGCAGGATAAAGACAGGCCCGGACGAAAGCCCTCACTTCTGCCATATGAATAGCACCTGACGCTGCATGTTTATTAGTTCATGTAGCAGACGAGGCCCGTGGATGGCACATCGTCATTACCAGTTGTGTTGCTTCAGAAGAAGAAGACAATCCAGGGCACAGCTGGAGTCATGCAGTCAGCGTGCAAGTGCCCTCCTCACAGATACGCAGATTGTAGGAGAACAAATTCACAACACTAAAGAGTACATGACCGCTCCAGTCAGAAAGGTCAAAGCTTGAGCCATCATAGTAATTTACTGACTGACACGGTTCTCCAAGCACATCTACAGTAAATGTAAGAAATAAATCAGGTTTAAGTTTCTAAACAACAAGAGACTATGATACAACCATAATAAACCAAACAACAAACAAACAATAGGATAGATAGAGAGATAGATAGATAGATAGATAGATAGATAGAGATAGATGATAGATAGATAGATAGATTTGCATTAAAAATACATAAAAAAAGCAGGGTTTATGGTTTCTAAAGGTACAATAGACTACAATATTCAAATACTAAATAAATAATAAATAAATAAATAAATAAATAATAACTAAATAAGGCCTTATTTAGTTTTAAACAAAAAGAGACTATAATATCAACTAATTATTTCCACTACATAAAAGAATCAGGGGTTTATGGTTTCTAAAGGACAATTAGGACTATAATATCAAAATAAATAATAAATAAACAAATAAATAATACGGACTTTACAGGTTCTAAAGAAAACAAGAGACTATAATTCCAAATAAAATAAATCAAGAAACAAAACAAATAAATAAAAAATAAATCTGGCTTTACAGTTTAAAGAAACAAGAGACTATAATTATAAAATAATAAATATATAATTAGGGTTATGGTTTCTAAAGGAATAAGAACTATAATGTAAAAAAAAAGAATCAGGTTTACAGTTGCTAAGGAAACACGCGGCTTTAATTCAAATAAAAAATAAATAAAAAATATTTTTATTATTTCAAAATGTACATTTTATAACATTTTCTAGCAGAATTAATGATATAATGTTTAATTGATGTTTGATCAGCTGTTGAATACGGATTTCTTTTAGTGGTATTGTAGTGGCTTCTGCTATGAGTTCACAAAAAACCTAGTGCAGAAGCTATGTCTGCAAGTTGAGCAATTTGATGAAAATTCGTTTTTCATCTCTCCTATATTTTTTAATAATTTTTAAACACTTTTCTATTTGGACTTGAATTTATTTTGCATGCTTTACAGTATGAAATTGCTACAATATTGTAGTGTATATTTGTATATATATTGTGAATGAAAATTTGTACATTTAATCAGAAAGTCAGTTCGAAGTGAAGTGAACTCTCGAATAAACGTCTCTCTTAAGAAGAACACTTTAAAAAATAAAACATGGTATTTCTATGATTTGCTTTTAATAAAGTGCGAAGAAGAAAAATAAGGACATTCTAAAAACTATCGCATTTCTCTTCTGACAAACTGTTTGGCTCACTTTAGCAACAACACACACAACAACACACACCACACATACACCAAACGACACACACACACACACACCACACACACATGGTGTTCTGCAAGAGATCATCACTTAGTCTTTTTACGTAGAGTCATACACTGTTCTTTTAAGGGACGTTACAACGTATAATAGAATAGAATGAATAGAATAGAATAGAATGAATAGAATAGACTAGAATAGAATAGAATGCAGCTATCAATCTTCGTTTGGCCTGCTTAAAGAAAAGCTCCACCATAAAGCAGGTTATAGTCAAAATTAGATTTCAAACAAACTCAAGTGATCTTATCGGTTCTGTTTAGAATTTGGGATTTTGTTCAAAGTAAATTCATAATGTGGAACTGAGAATTGAGAAATAAAAAAGAAAAACACCACAGAATACAGCATGGTTTCACTGACGTAGGAGCTCCAGGGACCTGAGTTCAGGACCTTATCTTATTAAGCACTGACTGTGACTCTGCTTTCGTATCTGTGTGTCCTTGTGTGCTCTGTGTACAAACAAACTGTTTGTGATAACAAACTAATTTCGCACATATACACCACAGAATACAAAGATTAAAACTCGACACACACACACACCATACAAATTTGCACACACATGTCTAACTTGCCTAGCATATAAAACACACTCAAAGAATGAGAGAGAGAGAGAGGAGAGAGAGAGAGGAGAGAGGAGAGCGAGGAGAGAGAGAGAGAAGACGGAGCCGAGAGGTCGTAGAAGAGAGAGCGGAGGAGACGATGAGAGAGAGATGCGACGGTAGGAGGGATAGAGAGAAGTGAGAGAGAGAGACGAGAGAAGAGAGGATCGAGAGAGTAGGCGGGGATGCGAGAGAGAGGACGGGGAGAGAGGAGAGCAGGGGAGAGAGAGAGAGAGAGAGAGGAGCAAGACGTTCGGCTGAGTGGTGGTAGTATTGAAAGCGTCCACTAGCGGTCTCTAAAGATAGAAAATAAAGGAAAAGCGTAATAATAAGGAAACAATTATAATTCTATGCTTACACACACACACACACACACACACACACACAAACACATCCACACACTGACAAACAAACACACACACACACACACACACACACATTACATTTTTCTCTGTAGAGATAAATTAATAATTTATATATCAGAAGGGAAAGTAACGTGCAGATTTCACAGAAAGTAGCAAAATATAAGAAATAATACATAATAATTAAATATAATCAATAAATCATAATAATATAATAAGAACGGAAGGAAGATAATGAAAATGAAAATAGCAAAAGTCTAGATAAAAATATTTGTGTGAACCCTCTCTCTCTCTTTTTTTTAGTAACAAAATTATATTAAATATATAATTA
>NC_062539.1:15028794-15061294 GCF_022655615.1 Tachysurus fulvidraco
GAGAGAGGGAGTAGTAAATGAGCTCGGCCCCTGTAACAGGCCCTTGGTATTTCTCGGGGCGTCTCTGCGATCAATTAAAGACAGACAATAATAAATGTATACATTTAGACCAATTTCAGTCGGCGTGACAAATGATTTTCCCCTTCAGCTATTGACATTGTCTGGGAAAGAGGCGTGTGTGTCCCTGTTGTGCATTCTGTCTGAGATCTCACCGCTTCGCTTTCATCACTCCACATAGGCTGTGGGCTTTTGAAATATGGTCTTTGTTTAATTTCACACACACACACACACACACACACACACACACACACACACACACACACACACACACACACACACACACACACACACACACACAGATTGCACATACGTTCTGTAAACACTAAACAGCTCTGTATGGCTGTAATTGGAGCTGCACTTGTAATGAAGTTTTAGAGAAGAATGGACACTTTTCAATTCTGTGATTTCACTCAATTTAGATCTCGAAAGCAGGTGAATACAACGAGATACAACTTTATTGCATCAACTGAATGTCGTCCTTCCTTCTTTTAGTACTTCCTGCCGTCGTATGTCGCTGCCGTGGGGTTTTGCTTCGTCGGGGCTTTCTTTGCGTGCTTTCTGGATTTGCGGTTTTGTCGTTTCTTTGGGCGTGTCGTTTCATCTGGCGGGCTTGTGCGGGTCTGTATTATTTGATTGCATCAACGGAATGTCCTTCCTGCCTGCTGTTAATCCTTCCTGCTTGCTTTCTTTCTTCTGT
Organism: Tachysurus fulvidraco; assembly: GCF_022655615.1. NCBI lineage: Eukaryota > Metazoa > Chordata > Actinopteri > Siluriformes > Bagridae > Tachysurus > Tachysurus fulvidraco. The sequence continues at coordinate 15,029,552 of NC_062539.1, forward strand.
CTTGCTTTCTTTCTTCTTTCTTTCTTTCTTGCTTTTTGTCTTTCTGCAAAATAAATATGGTTTTTCTTAAGCTTCCTTCACCTCTTTTACTTTCTTCTTCTTTCTTTCTTCTTTCTTCTTTCTTTCTTTCTTTCTTCTTTCTTTCTTTCTTTCGTTTCATTACAACTTGTAAATACTAGTGAAAAAGGTGTGTGTGTGTGGTGTGTGTGTGTGTGTGTGTGTGGTGTGCGTGGTGTGAGTGTGGTGCGAGTGTGTGTGGTGAGCGTGTGTGTGTGTATGTGTGTGTGTGTGTGTGGTGGTGGTGTGTGTGTTGTTGTGTGTGTTGTTGTGTTGTGTGTGTGTGTGTGTGTGTGTGTGTGTGTGTGTGTGTGTGTGTGTTGTATGTGTGTGTGTGTGTGTGTGTGTGTGTGTGTGTGTGTGTGTGTTGCTGTGTGATGTGTGTGTGTGTGTGTGTGATACTGATGTCCCATCTTCCCTGGCCATCAGCTTGAGGGGGCAGGGCTGAGGGGTTAGAGCGTGATGTGGTGAAGCAGGAGGCTAATGGAGGCTCGTCCCTGGCCGTCAGCTTGAGGGGGCAGGGCTGAGGGTTTAGAGCGTGTGGTGTGAAGGCCGGAGGCTACATGGAGCTCGTCCCCTGGCCGTCAGCTCAGAGGGGGCAGGGCTGTAGGAGTAGAGCGTTTGTGGTGCATGAAGCATAGCCTACATGGAGCTTCGTCCCTGGTCTGCTGCTGGATTCTTGCTGTTCACTTGAAGACCATGTGATTCTGCTATGAGGAATAATGTGGAAAGTTTCTTGTTCTGATTAAAAAAAATGTGTATGTCAAAAATAGCAGATTGTATGTCACGCTCAAAATGCGTTCCCTCGCAAATTTGACATGGAAAAATTGATTAGGGCCGAGCTCTGAAAGTATGCACCAGCCTGCTCTCGTTCGTTCTTTCTTTCATTCTTTCTTTCTTTATTTATTTATTTCCATCAGCTGGTGATGCACACAAGGTGCTTTTTACTGCTGATTTTACAAGGAAAAGTAACATGCAAAATATTTGTTCTTTCTTTCTTTCTTTCTTTCTTTCTTTCTTTCTTTCTTTCTTTCTTTCTTTCTTTATTTATTTATTTATTTCTTCACTACTTACTTACTTTCTTTCTTTCTTTCTTTCTTTCTTTCTTTCTTTCTTTCTTTCTTTATCATTATTGTAAAGGAGTCCCTAGTGTCCCTTCTTTCCTTCCCTCCTTTCTTCCCTCCTTTCTTTCTTCCTTTCTTTCTTTCTTTCTTCACTACTTTCTTCCTTCCTTTCTTTCTTTCTTTCTTCCTTCCTTTCTTTCTTTCTTTCTTTCTTTCTTTCTTTCTTTCTTTCTTTCTTTCTTTCTTTCTTTCTTCACTACTCTCTTCCTTCCTTCCTTCTTTCCTTCCTTCCTTCCTTCCTTTCTTTCTTTCTTTCTTTCTTTCTTTCTTTCTTTCTTTCTCATTATTGTATAGCAGTCCCCAGTGTCGCTTCTGTTTCTTTCTTTTTTTCCTCTTCTTTTCACCCTTATCTTAATTCAGTCCATTATAAAAGTCTCTTTTTTCTACTTCCCTCTTCTCTTCCTTTCTCCTTCCACTTGTTCAGGCTCAGAAATCCGTCCAACACTCACACCGCTGTCAGTTCCTCGACTTGCAAATTGAGTTTTTTCACTTCATTGACACTCATTTTGATGAGCAGCGTCCATCACGCTCCACCCCTACCCCACACCTCTCTCTCTCTCTCTCTCTCTCTCTCTCTCTCTCTCTCTCTCTCTCTCTCTCTCTCTCTCTCTCTCTCTGTAAAACTGAGAGAGTCAGTAATTACGTTACAGGCCTCCTGCTCCGCCTCCTTTATTGTCAGACAAGAAAAGCAATATGGTACAATTAGGTTAGATTGGGAAGGGGGGGGAGCGTGTTTCCGGGTGCGATGCTGAGATCAGGGACGTTTCCATAGTAACTCGCAATCTGCAGCCGGCCATGCGTGAAATGTACAGCGGGCGCATGTCCGACGCCCAGAGACATCTGTTAACCAAGTGTGTGCCAACGCTCGATGCCACGCTTGACCCAAGGGACCAGGCAATGCTGGGGAAATTGAAGGAAGAAGCGGTGCGTAATGCAGGGACGCTCTGCTCTGTATCCGTTACCCAATTTAGCTTTAAACTTCTCGGACATTGCTTCTGAGGAGCTTTGGACCTCAACAGCTGGATGAGCTTACAATTATAACGTATAGATTCATGGCTGATAAACTGCTAGAATCGTATAGTATGGTTATGGCTGAGACTTGAAGTCTCTTACTTCCAGTAGAGGTGCCATTATTTATAGAAAGAAAATCTTAACACACAGAAGAGAGGAAAAAATACTACAAAACCGCTGCCATTAAACAGTAATACATAAATAAATGAATAAATTAAAAAAATTAAATAAAAAAATTTATAAATAATAATATACTAATAATAATATAATAATACTAATAATAATAATAATAATAAATCAAGACTGCTGTATTTTTTTTCAAATCAAGTTTTTAATTTTAGTTTAAAAACAAATTTAATAAATGATTTGAATATAAATATTGAGAGTTTCTTAGCAACTATTTTTAATAGTTTACCATTTTTCTTAAAATATTCTGAATCTTATGATTTTATTCTTATGCACAGCACATTTTTTTTGTCACAGTTTCCCCTAAATTGCATCACACCACATCATGTGTTTTTTATGTCACGGACAGCTGAAATGTATTCATGCTTGGTGTTAACACTTCAGTGTATATACTAAGGGTTTTAATAAATGTTATTTTATTACGACACCTGTAGCTGAGTCTGTGAGCTCTCCATGAGCATCAAAACCTGCTCTGCTGAGGTAAAGTGAAGTCGTTTACTAACGTTAATCACATGTGGAAATAAATGTGACTAGAAATAAATGACTCATGAGTCATAGAGTAAAAATACCATGGAAAAATGAATGAATCAATTAAAGATACAGGGGGGATAACACAACATATATGATTAAATGAAGAATGTTTCTGACTTCATGCGAAAAGAATCATGTCAAAGCTCATTCGAAGGAATTGGACATGAAATTGAAAGACACATTTTCAAGTTGCAGAATCATAAAAGACTAAGGTGTGGATTAAATACAGACTTTAGTATCATTTAATGTGAATAAATGAATCAAATAAAAAGTAAAATAACGAATCATGCGTCACAACTAGTATAATAAAAGAATCGTGTACAAATTACGCTAAAATAAATGATTCATAGAAGGAAAAAAAGTAAAATAATCATGTAAAAATGATGGAAACCAAAAAAAAGAGGTGTATAATTCACATCAAAAATTATTTGTGAAAAAAATGGAACATGAAAATAATTAAATCGTGTGTCAAAATATCATAATACAAGAATCGTGTAACAAATCATCAAATCGTGTGTAAATAAATGATTCATACATGGAAAGAAATGTTAAAAAAATAAATAAAAAATGACGGAACACAAAAAGAAGTACACAAATCACATGGGGAAAATTTTTTGTAAAAATTAACGAGAAGAAATAAACCAATTAAATAAAACAAACGAATCACGTAAACAAAAACAAATGCACTACATGTGAATTAGTCCCAGCATGTGAAAGTGTTGAAGCGTCTAAAAACAACATGTGTGTGTGCAATTCTTTAGACAGTAAAAGACAAAGTGAACAGCATCCTATTGAAAAAATGACAAAAATGAGTCATGAGACAACCTCAGAAAGCCCACAAAAACCCTTGTGAGGTAACAGGAAGTGACTCAGAGCCAAAGGGTATTATTTGTGGCATGGATTTGACGTACCGCAGTCATTAGTTTATAGCTGGCTTTTTGTCCTGTTTTTTGTTTTCTGGCCTCCTGTAAACTTTTTGTCCGAGATGTACACAAAAGCGGTTGACTGTCCGCTGCTTGTTTAGGCCTTTCCAGATTGTTATTATTGCCATAATGACCAACACTAATAACGAATATCATCAGCAGAGTTACTCCACGCTGGATCACAGGGGGAGCGAGGAGTGCGGGGGAGTCTCTCTCTCTCTCTCTCTCTCTCTCTCTCTCTCTCTCTCTCTGTCTCTCTCTCACTCTCTCTGTCTCTCTCTCTCTCTCTTACACACACACACACACACACACACACACACACACACACACACACACACACACACACACACACACACACAGTTTAAGAGAGCTGAGCTAATCCAGCTGGGGGTAATATGAGCACTTCAAGCAAAAAACTCACCCAGAGCGCCACTTAGCAAGCGCGCCATGTCAGCTCTGTTCTTTACTCGCATCCGTCTGATATTACTCATTTTTTCTAGTGAAGTCATCAGCGTGCGAAAGCTTGCCATGGCGGGAGGAGGGTGGAGTGGTGGGTTCTATTCGTTCTTCAAAACAGCCCTCATTCCAGGGAGCAGGTGTCCTGTTAACCCGATTAGCCTTTTCCTTGAGAGAGACACACTCTTAACTCAGCGAGGTGCGCTAATAAACCTAAGTGCTGGAATGAAGAAAAAGCTTCCTTTAAAAACACGGTGAGGTCGAACCAGAGCCTTTTACAGTATTAAGTGTCTAATGAGCGGCGTATAGAAAAGCACGTACAGCAGGTAAATAAAGATTAAAGCAGCCACAGACGTGCCAGGCGAAGCTTTTATTAAAGCGCATGATAAACACCGGCTCGGGTCATATAAATGGCTTATTGGGGGAATAGCAGGAAGGTTATTCTCAATAAAAGTGCCACAGGAACATGGTCTATACATCTTCAGCTGGACGGATAGATCACAGTGAGCATGATGGAGGAGTGGAGTTAAACGAGTCTATAAGTAGTTACAGGAACATGGTCTGCATGTAATAAAGCGAGCGAGCGAGTTAGCACGGTCTTAATATTCTGTGTTTTAATAGTTTTAATAGTGTAAAAGAAAAGATTGTTTTAAATAAATGTCAGGTAAGACAGGGAAAAGGTCAAATGTTTTATTAGTTTACTTTAACTAAAGTAAAAGTTTTATTTAGTTTAATTTGTTTTCTCATTAACACAAAATATTGTTGTTTCTTTCATCGCACGACAACAAATCAGTCAAAGTCTATGTACACAATGTACCACTATCGGACATTTAAGTGTGTTTTATATATATATATATATATATATATATATATATATATATATATATATATATATATATATATATATATATATATACTGTATATTATTATTATTTATTTATTGTTTGTTTGTTTGTTTGTTTGTTTTTTACTTGCTCACTCATTTAATTTGTTTACTTTAATTCTTTTTCATTATATTTCTTTGTTTACTTCAAAGTAAAACTTACTTAAATTAAAAGTTGTTTTTGAAATTGTATAATGTACTGTACAGAGCAATCACAGTTTTCACACAAACATGAGATCAACATTTTAAGGAAATAAGAAGATGTGATGAATCATGTACTGTAAAATAAACTGGCTTAAATTAAAGACTTAAAGTTTCTCCAGACTCTAGACTAGCCTTCAGCCAGCAGCTAACTGAACTGACATGACATAGGAACTATATTTACATGTTCTGTAAAGAAGACAGTGAGCATCGTGATGTGTCACGTTTTTCATGTTGGAAGTCAGTTGGCTCACAGTTGGCTCGCGCTGCGCTGTGACATAATGTGCGGTTTCTGTATCCTCGCATGACAGCGGCCCGTCCCGTTTCCCATCATGCAACAGTTGAAGCAGAATAAAACTGGAATTAGGCGCTCGCTGATGATCCTGTGACGCGCCACTGTGAAATGTCAGCCAAGCCTGACTCACGGCTCCAGACCATAATCTTCCACAACATGGGCATTTTTTTTTTTTTTTTTTTGACATCCCGACAGCTTAATTTAAATTTTTTTGGCACCCGGGTTAGCACCACATGGCGCGTGCCTCAGTCAGATCCAGATGTTTGTGGGTATTGGTCTTAATGGGACGGCGCGGGAAAACAACGATTCCCCACACGCGTCATTAGCTTTAGCATCATAGCTCTGACATTTCATCTGCGTGTGGACAAATTATCAGACTTGTGTAGAAATTAAAAGTGCATTCAGATTGCTTATTAAGCAAAACCGCATGCGGTTTGAACGATGATAGAGTCACGCTCACTTTATAGACTGTATATCAGCCAAATGGCCCACGCTAAAGAGTTAACACAATGCAGATCAGAAGAAGAGCTCCAAGAGATATTTTTTACACAGAGAATAATTATTTCAGCTTTTGGATTGGACAATTCTACAAGTAGTTAAAGTTCAGAAATCAAACTGGTAAGTATTGTAATAGATTATAATAGATTAGGAATATAGCTGTATTAGACAAAGCAGTGTCCAAATCATCTACTTAAGTAAGTCCACTACGATCTCTTATAGTGATCTGCAGGATTAAGAACAAGATCGCATTAAGAAATTCATGTCGAATTAACTAAGAGGAAGGAATAAGGCCAAATTTTCATGAAAGAATGAGGAAAATTTTATTACAGATGCATTCTGCCTCAAAGATGTCATCAAAATTCTCTTTATTGCTATTTTTATTGTATGGATGGATAGATAGATAGATAGATAGATACGATAGATAGATGTAGATAGATAGATAGATAGATAGATAGATAGATAATATATACTATACTACTACTACTACTAATATAATAATAATATAATAATAATAATAATAATAATAATAATAATAATAATAATAATAATAATCATCATCATCATCATCATATCATCATCAGTGTGACTTTTCTGCTCAGGATGTACATGAAGGTTGAAGGGCTTTGCTTCAATTTAGATAAGTGAAATATAATGAGATATAATCTGAGAGTATGTCAGTATAGCATGTAAATCGATGATAGTACAAATGTTTGACAAGTTTTTTTAATTATATTGGCTAAACTTGGCATCCCATGTAGGCTGTGCTGATAAGTGTGACACGCTTCAGGCGTGTGATTGTAGGTTATGAAAGCGGTGTGTCATTTAGTGCGGCGTGATGTGCGGCTCGAGGCAGGATCGATCCATGTGTTATTAAGATGACAATAGTCTGTCAGGGTCCCCACTGTTAATGCACTAAGCAGATCCATTATAACCCGATTATATTTGCCTCCGCTGGCAGCCGTGCGCTGTGACGGGGGGCGTAATCTTTAATGGAGTTTGCACAAAATCAAATTATACGAGCATCAATAAACATAACATAATTCAGAAGGATAAGTGGGCTTAATTTTTTTGGATGGGCAAATGTAATGGCACCGGTGTCTGTGGAGTGAAGGCACTGGGGCAGGGGAAAGAGCAGAGAGAGAGAGAGAGAGAGAGAGAGAGAGAGAGAGAGAGAGAGAGAGAGAGAGAGAGAGAGAGAGAGTGTAATGAACAATATGGACATCAAGCAAGTGCTTGCTAATGACTGAGGTTAATAATTTAGCCCAATAGCACATAGCTGTTAAAGGAATACTGAAGTGTTCTTCAACATAATCTCTATCTTGTAATGTTTAGTGCCTCAGGTAATGTTTACCTGTACCGAATCTCTTACAACTCTTTAAAATACCCTGTATCAAAAAAAAGATAGTTTTGAAAGAAACTTGAGAGAAACTCTGAATAAAACTACAAAATATGGCACAAAAGAATACTGGTTAGACTTTCCGGACAGTACAGATGTACAGTACCAGAGTACGACTACACTTTAGTTACACTTATAACTGGACACATTCTCTTAGAAAAACTAATCCCATATATGAAAAAACATGTATTACAGATTTTAGAGCTTTATTTCCAAAACCGTTTGACTTAATGGTAGTTCATTAAATCATTAACGCTTACTGAAATAATTCAGTAGCTTTTTAGTTTCATGACAGGATTTCTGTTCCTTTCTCAGCACAGAGAAACATGTTGTAACGTTCTTCTTTGGTATTTTTGTATTTGCATATGCGCTTCACACACACACAAAACAATAAATGTTATTTTAAATCTTTAATACAAACAATTTAAATGTCTATTAAATCTGAAATATATCCAAATGTTAGTCATATGTGATGAGAAATGTTTAAGAAAAGAAATTTAATTTAATAAGCGTCTTTGCTAAACAAAAATGTCAAATTTTTGACACGGTAAATGTAAAAGTGTTCTGATTACAGAAACACGATAAACGAACAAAAATTGCTAAGGAAACACTTTGTTTGGCTACAATTATACTGTGTTTAACTTACCGTCAATGCTAGCCAAATCTTTTACCATAGTGCTAAATGTCAATGTTGACTCCAAGAAACGTTTAAACGTTTTAAAACACAAAGTGTCAAAGTGTAGCGGTGGTAAAAGGAAGATAGAATTGACCAGAATATCAACATTTCAGTCATAAGTGTTGGTAAATGGCTAAGAAAAGACGATTACATTTACAATTAAACATTGTTTAATTTAGCATCATTGCTAATCGAATTTCTACCACAGTGAAAAAACGTAATTTTTGCATCAAATCAGTTAAAATCTTTAGACAGTTAATGTAAAAGTCTAGCAACTGCGGAAACATGATGAACTTGACAGAAACAATCAACGTTTCAATGAGATGTGTTGAAATATTGCTAAGGGAAACACTTTATTGGGATACAATTACACTGTTTAACTTACCATTAATGCTAACCAAATCTTTTACCAATGTTTTTACCAGTGATTAAAATGTAAATGATTACTCCGAGAAATGTGTAACTTTTCAATACAAACACTATAAAGTGTAGTTTCTGTGGGAAACATGATGAACGTGCCAGAAATATCAATATTTTCTGTCAGATGTCTTGGAAAATTACTAAGAAAAGGCTTTGTGTGGTAATATTTACACTGGATTTAACTTTGGCTTCATTGCTAATCAAACCTTTCGAACATATTTTAATTTAAAGCAGCAATTATGCCTTGAGACAACACTCTTTAAGTCTAGTGTCCAGTAAAACAAGCTGAAATGGTCAGAGATGTCAAAATTTCACTCAAATGTGTATCTAAATGCTTTGGAATTATGCTGGAGTTATTGATGGAATAATTTAGCATCAAGCTAATCTGATTTTGCCATATTGAGAACACTGTTAATTAAAAACAACAATTATACCTTTGATACAAGACAGAAGAAATAGATGTAGAAACACGAGGAAAGAAGACATGTTAAGAAATTGCTAAGGAAGGAGGTTGTTTTTGGCAACAATTGCACTTAGCATCAATGCTAATCAAATCATTCCATGCCAAAAAAACACTGAATTTTGCACTAAAACACAGCAGTATACTCTAGAAACCTGTGCAGTTTGTTTAATGCTATGAAAGAAATATAAAAAAAGTCATGAGTACTACAAACAGTTTAGCTTCTGAATAAAACACTTGAAGGTAGCACGAATTCAAGCATCAGCTATATGTGTGATTCAAGAAAGAGATTATGTGACGCTAACTACATACACTGGGGTGTTTATTTGTGATGTTTGAAAGAGTGTGTGGTGTGGTGTGGTTGTGTGTGTGTTTGTGTGTGGTGTGGCGTGTGTGTTTGTGTGTTTGTGTGTGATGAAGGGATCAGCAGGTGACTGGCACGTTCTTCATGCACATGACTGGGCAAAGAAGAACTTCACTTTTATTAGAAAAGACTATAATTAATGGGACAGCATCCATAGCTCCTCCTTCCTTCCCCCCTCTCTCTCTATTTTGCGCTCTCTCTCTCTCGTCTCTCTCTCTCTCTCTCTCTCTCTCTCTCTGTCTCTCTCTCTCTCTCTCTCTTGCTCTCTCTTTCTCTCTGTCTATTTTTCTAGTGAAACAGCGAGCTGAGCTGAGTGATTACATTCATGGAGAGAGCAAAGGACCCCAATAAACCGAAGTCCACGTTCAGAGGCAAGCTCATGATGTGCCTGGAAAGCAGAGGCCAAGGTTGTCATTTCCCATCCTAACATCTGGAGGGGCTTCGGCTTTTTTCCGGGCCGCCGAGGTTAATAATCAAAAATGATGTGCTTCACTAGAGCAGATAAATTGTGTCAAACACAGCTGGGCCGGCGGAGCTGCAACCGGCCACCACCGAGCTAAATTGATGGTTGTTGTGCGATGGAAGACGGGCAAAAAAGCCCCTTTGCTCCGCCGTATGACATGAATAGACTTCTAGGTGTCGCTTTTTCCCCCCTCCACTGTCGTTTGTTGTGTGTGTGTGTGTGTGTGTGTGTGTGTGTGTGTGTGTGTGAGAGAGAGAGAGAGAGAGAGAGAGAGAGAGAGAGAGAGAGAGAGAGAGAGAGCGATCGCAGTGTGATGCGTGACAGCACAGATGTAAAAGGGGCTGTATGTGTGTTTCCAGGGCAGTGAAGTGTGAGTTGAAGATAGAGACTGTGTGATTCTACTATGTGTGTGTGCGTGTGTGTGTGTGTGTCTGCATGTATGTAAGTGTGTGTCATAGACCCAGCATTACGCACTGCCATCATTTTATACTTCATCTGAGTTCTTGTGTAAATACAAGACAAGTATAGAGCATCTGTCAGAGTAGCAAGGGGGAGTCCAGGTGGTTATCCGGCAGATATTTGAGTAGTGACACACACCACACAACCCACAACACACACACACACACCACACCACACACACAACCACACCACGCACTGTGGTAGGATATATAAACAGCATCATGTCTTAATATCATGTGTGTTTCCTTTTATTGTCTTTAAATGAAATACCATTTTTGAGTCATTTCAATTATGATATAATTATGATAATTTCAAGCACCCTGTATAAGTACCCTGTGATATCCTTCTGTTCTGGTTTGGCCTCCACCCCTGCCCTGTCGTTGGCTTGTTACCTCGGTGTGTCCACCTGTAATGTGTTAGTTCTTGATTAGATTAGAAATCGTGCTGATTGTTTGTCTCACTTCAAATTCTCATTGTTTATTCTTTTGTTCAGATTAATCCTTGTTTTCCAAACAGATTAATCCTTGTTTATCCACTCTGTGTCTTCCTAGTGAGAACTTTCCCTAATCCTCAGGGTTTTTTTTTAGATTTGTGGCCCAAACATCACCTACCATATAACTTCTTCTACAATCTCGTGTCCTCCTCATCGTAAGTGAACAGATAAGATGAAAACTGAATGATGTCGCTCTGCCGTGCTCATGTATGTGAGACGCAGGACTTTCTTTATGTCCGTGGCATTTATGCTCCTCGGCTCTGTGATATATAGCTCTCCCCTGGCATAATGTAAGCACAGCGCTATCGGATCTGCCCCATAAATATCCTGGCTATGGAGGGCTGCCCGGGGTCAATCGCCCACGAAGGTCCCTGTCATAATTTGTTTAAGAGGCCATATTCAATAGATGTTTTGCAGCTCGTCGATGCCCATCAAGGGGGGAATAATGCAAACAGTTCATTACTCACGTGAGTGAGTGCTGTATAGAGAGAGATAGTGCTAGCTTCTGGCTATTTTCACATGCTGGTTAAGACTCAGCCTCTCTTTGGTGGACAAAATAAGTCCACCAGATTAAATGACATTTATTTTTAAAAGAAAAATTCTTTCATTTCAAGAAGAAGAAGAAGAAGAAGAAGATGAAGAAAGCGAAATGAAGTGCATTACGAAGGAATTCTAAAAAGTATCAACAAATTATAAATATACATTTTAAGAAGAATAATATCATTTTTAAAATAAAATAATATTAAAGTAAGCAAATGACTCATAGCTCATTGATATTAGACACATTAGACAATTATATATATATATATATATATATATATATATATATATATATATATATATATATATATATATTAGACAATTTTTAATTCTTTTTTTCTTTTAAAATAAACTGCTCCGAAATTTCAAGAGAGGGTCTGAGACATATTTGGCTAAGTAGCTCGCAGCAGAAGAGGGATGAGGAGACATTTGCCTTGAATGGCAGGTTACTATTTAATGGAATGATGACATCAGGTTTAATCAATAATGACTTTTTTGGAGACTCAGAATAATTAAAACGATACTAAGAGTCCAAGTTGTTTTCAGAGTGAAAGAATAAAAGAGAAAACACACTCGCTTCTTTTTAGTCTCTGGGATCATGTTCTGTGTGTGTGTGGGGGGGGGGGTGTTTTTGTGTTTGCATTTTTATAGGACACGAACATCGTCCTTGCTCTCCTTCACTGTCCTGAGCAGGTGGGACTCATGCATTTATCCATCTATTCATTTATTTATCTCCTATATTACTCTTTATCTCTCACTCTTTGTTTGTGGGCCTCTGAGATTGATCAATATTTAATTTTCTAGGAGAGACGAATCAAGCAGCAGTGACACTCAGCTGCCTTCTTTTTCTCTCGTTCGCTCTCTACCTCTCTCACAGTCACTATCTCGCTTTGCCATCTTCATAAGCTCTTCCAGGCCAGGAGTGTGCATTCGTGTGTGTGCGTGTGTGTGTGAGTATGTGTGTGTGTGTGTGTGTGTGTGTGTGTGTGTGTGTGTGTGTGTGTGTGTGTGTGTGTGTGTGTGTGTGTCCTGGAGGTTTTGGCCATTATTCATGTTGTCAGAAGGAGCAAAGTGGGTGCAGACCTGGCAACCCTAATGTGATGAAGACTCATGAAGGAAGAAATCAAGCAAAGAAAACAGAGAGAGAGAGAGAGAAAGAGAGAGAGAGAGAGAGAGAGAGAGAGAGAGAGAGAGAGAGAGAGAGAGAGAGAGAGAGAGAGAGAGAGAGAGAGTAAAGGGTCAGGTTGACTTCAGACGGAGCTGTGACTGTGACATTTTGATGACCTTTACCCCAGGGTGATCAGAGCAAGTTTGTCGACACGCTGTGTAACGGATTATCAGGACTAAGGGGTCATGACTGCACCCCGGTCCTCACAACGTGTGGTTCTAATCGAGCCGATTACGATCTGCCGCAAAAGCTGAGTTTACTGTTAAAGTCTTGTTTTGGGTCATTATACATATATATAAACCAGTAAAAAAAATAATATTTCTCCAACAATATGGAAACCATTACAATTGTTAGATTTATTGTAAATACCAGAAATGAAACAGACATACTTTATTTTTTTTCAAAAAAGAAGGGATCGAGTTGAACGGAGGGGAGAGGGGTGTGCGTGGTGTAGTGGAAAAAGAGAAGGAAAAAAGGGAGACAAGAAGGAAAGGTAGCGAACAAAAAGCAGGGAAACAAGGAAAAAGGTAGGTGTACGGGAGGGGGGGGGGGGGTTGGGTGGGGGGGGGGGGGTGTGGGGGGGGGATGAAATGGAGGAAAGAGAGTGTGGGGGTTTGTCGGGGGCGGGCGGGAGGGGGGGGAGTGGGCTGACGCATAGCCTGCAAAGGGGTGGGGGAGAAAATAGGGAACAAAAGAGAGGTAGAAATGAGAGAAGAGAAGAAGAAAAAAAAAGAAAAAAAATCAGAGAAAAAATGGAAAAAAAGAAAAACATCGATTGAGGCAACGAGATGAGGGCAAGAAACGAGAAGTGAATGAGGAGGGAAGAAGAATGAGGTGTAGAGGGGGAAGGTAAAAAAAGAGATGGGAAAAAAAAAAAATGGAGACGTTTGGTGTTGGGAAGGGGAGGGCAAGATGGAGAGCACTATACCTCCAAACCCCCCTCTCCCCCCAATAGAAAGAAGAATGAGAACAGAGTGGGAGAAGGGAGGGGAGGAGGGGAGGGGGAGGGTGAGCGTGCTGGTTGGAAGGATGAGAAACGAAAGAAAGAGAAGGGAGTGGAAAAAAAATGCAGAATAATCTGCAGGGGTTTTATTTATAAAGAACCCAAAAAAATGTGTGTTTGGAGCTTAAGCTGTGGAGCTATAGATGAACGGATGGATGGAGGAATGGATGGATGGATGGATGGATGGATCAGTATCAGCATCAGTACCAGAAACTGAAATGCTCGCATCCTGCCGATAGATGGAGCGACAGCTGCTTACTCAGATCTAACTAATCATGTGTGTTTGTCAGTGTGAGTTGTGCAGATCATTCTCAGTGACAGAAGTCATTACTGTCCTGACCTCCGTCGGATAAATAACCCCGGATTCCAAAAAATCCATATAGTCACATATCAATATTTCCCTTTCTCTTCAGGCTTCTGTGTTCTGCCTTTATGATGTGGACGTACTTTACTTTATCTAGAAAGATACTAGAGGAATTTTAAAAGCAATCTTTTTTTTTTCCATTTAATACTGTTTATTTATTTGTTTATTTAATTATTGTTTAAAATCAATCAGCTCACTTGTTTCCTCTCTTCATTTTTTTTCTCTTCTCTTGCCTCTATCCGGTTCTCCTCTCTCTCTCTCTCTCTCTCTCTCTCTCTCTCTCTCTCTCTCTCTCTCTCTCTCTCTCTCTCTCTCTCTCTCTCTCGTCACTTTTTGTCTCTTGTCCAATCTATTTCGTTTCATCCCTTCACTCTTGCACAGTATCTTTCTTTTTCTCCCTTGTCTTATCAGCGCTGGTTTCCAATGATACAGCGAGCACTACACACACGTACACACACGTACACACACATACACACATACACACACACACCAGACCTTATAAGGACCGTTCCTGAGTCCTCCATTAATTCCTTGGGCTAATCACACACACAAGGACCACTACGTTTTGTTTTTCACTGGGAGCCATTTTAACCCTCATACACTATACGCTAACCCTCTAACACATACACACACACACACACACACACACACATACACACACACACACACACACACACACACACACACACACACACATTGAAATCACCACACTGGTGAGTTTGTGGCTCGCCTTCGAAAGGAAAGGACAAAGGAAGCGAGAGCTGAAGATTTGAAACATAAGGTTTGAACTCATAACCTTCTGATCAGTAGTCCAACACCTTCATCACCAGGCTTCCACATCCTCAGAGGGTCAGGTCTTGGGCTGATGGTCACATGGTTGTGAGTTTGAATCCTACATCCACCAAGCTGCCACTGCTGGGCCCCTCAGCAAGGCCCTTAACTCTTAATTGCTCAGTTGTATAGATGAGATAAATGTAAGACACTCTGGATAAGGACATCTGTTAAATGTCGTCAATGTAAATGTTTCAGAGACGTTTAGAATTAAAATTTTATTCATTTAATAAAACCTCTGACTTAAAGGTTCTTGATTCTGATTGGTCAGCAAAATGTTTGCTTTCTTTCTTTCTTTCTTTCTTTCTTTCTTTCTTTCTTTCTTTCTTAATTTCTTTCTTCATTTCTTTCTTTCTTTCTTTCTTTCTTTCTTTCTTTCTTTCTTTCTTTCTTTCTTTCTTCAATCCATCCATCTATCCATCTTTCTTTTCATTTCATTTCTCTCTCCTGCTTTCTTCCACATCCATATATCCATTCATCCATCTGTTTGTCCATCCATCCAATCATCCACCAATCCATCTTTTCATTCCATTTATTTTTTGATTTCTTTCTTTCTTTCTTTCTTTCTTTCTTTCTTTCTTTCTTTCTTTCTTTCTTTCTTTCTTTCTTTCTTTCTTACTTTCTTTCTTTCTTTCTTTCTTACTTCATCCATCCATCCAATCATCCATCAATCCATCTTTTCATTCCATTTATGTTTTTCTTTCTTTCTTTCTTTCTTTCTTTCTTTCTTTCTTTCTTTCTTTCTTTCTTTCTTTCTTTTTCTTTCTTTCTTTCTTTCTTTCTTTTCTTTTTATATCCTTTATTCTTTCTTTCTTTCTTTCTTTCTTTCTTTCTTTCTTTCTTTCTTTCTTTCTTTTCTTTTCTTTTTATATTATTCTTTCTTTCTTTCTTTCTTTCTTTCTTTCTTTCTTTCTTTCTTTCTTTCTTTCTTTCTTTCTTTCTTTTCTTTTATTTTTATATCATTTATTCTTTCTTTCTTTTCTTTCCTTTTCTTTTTATATAATTTATTTTTCTTTCTTTCTTTCTTTCTTTCTTTCTTTCTTTCTTTCTTTCTTTTTATATCATTTAATTTCTTTTCTTTTTCTTTCTTTCTTTCTTTCTTTCTTTCTTTCTTTCTTTCTTTCTTTTACTTTTTTTTCAAATCTTTCTCAAAGTCTTCTCAGTCTTTTCAAGACTTTTTCCTTCTCTTTCCCCATATACTTTATTTATAATCTTTCCCAGTCATTTCCTGTATCCATCTTTTCCCATTTTTCCCTCTCTTTCTTTCCCAATCTTATATTTATGTCTTTATGTCTTCATTTTTAACTATTACCTTATTTCCCAGTCTTTATCCTTTTTTTTCATATACCTGTGAAAGCCTTTGGTTAGATCTTCATCCTCTGTATCCTTTTTCTCAAACCCGTTATTTCCATATGAGACAAATCTACAGGATTCCAGCAATGCACTTGTTCTGGAACGTTAGCGTTTCTATAGCAACAGCTCAATCACAGTGACAATTATTCCCAAAAGTTTTCGAGTACTTTCGGAGTTTTCAGTTTTGTTTTGTTTTATTTATTTTTTCTTATTAATCTCATGAGAGCGATAAGAGGAACTAACTGGACTTTTATAGACGTTACATGTAACTATAAATGGATAAAAATTATAACGTGTTGTTTTGGTTTTGCTCAATGAAAATTGAAAAAACGATAATAAAATAAAATAAAACAGCTCTGTTTGTCTGATTGTAACTCCATGTAACTCACACGGTTGATTAATTTCCCCGTAACAGCACTCTCGAGTGTTTATTCACTAATTCTACACTCTTTATCCAAGTATCAAGATACCTCAAACGAACCTCTCCATCTGCTTTGACACAGCGGTGTGGAACGATCCCTGCGGTAGAGTTAGCAAAGCAAATCCGGTTTTAGCGGATCAAAAAAAAATGAGCTGCATGCTAATACAGGTACATGCTAGCGCTGGAGAAAGAGGGGGTTAGTGTGATTAGCGATTACCAGCATGTAATTCAGACAGGCTGTGTAGCCAAGCATGGGCTAAATAATAAACAGATGGTAGTCACCCGATATAGCAAGTCCCTGGTCCAGACTACAAAGGGACCCGAAAATCAAATGATAGGGTATTAGCGGGGAAGATACAATTTACAGGTCAAATCGTAATGGTAACCTTTCACTGTGCAAATTGAAAATTAACCTTTGGGGTATTGAATCATTTGCAGCTGATGCTGTTCACGGAAGAACAAGTTTTTTTTTTATTCTCGCTCTCGCTTTCTGTTCATTCGAGCAGAAAATGCATAAGAGAAGAGAGAGAAAGTGGAAGAAAGGGGTTAGGAGAAATGCGGTGGGGTGAAAAGATGTGATGAAACGTCATCATATTTATTACCGCAGGCCTTTTCGTGAATTTCGGAGTCGTCCGCAAGACTGACGAGACGTTGGAGCCGAGATTTCAGCAAGACAGAGATGGAGAGAGAGGAGGAGGAGGAGGAGGAGGAGGAAGAGTGTCACGAAATCAAGGAAAGAGAGATGGAGTGGAAGTGAGTGGATCAGAGAAAGATAGAAAGAGAGAGAGAGAGAAAGAGAGAGCAAGTGAAGAGAGAAAGATAGTGAGAAAGAAAGAGAGAGAGAGAGAACGAGAGAAAAAGAGAGAGAGCAAGTGAAAAAGAGAAAGATAGCGAGAGACAGAGAGAGAGAGAGAGCGAAAGACAGCACACTGCTCCACACTTCTCCTACCTGCCCATCTGCCATTCATGCGCTGTAAATAACCCTGTTCTCTTTCGCTCAGCTTTTGTCCGACTCAAAAAAAGCTGCACTTTTATAACCTTCTGAAATCACAAACAACAACGAACACACGCTGCTTCCCAAAAGTTCACCGAAAAAAACCCCAAATCTTCCGTCTGTATAAACACATTTATTTCAAACCTCTTCTAATCCCAAGCTTGTCATATTCAGCAAAAGAAAACAAAACTGCTTTGTGGCACAGTAGAGTGGACTATTCATTACGTTAATCTCATTAGCTTAGATCTGCTGAGGACTGATCAGTTTTAATGCATGCTTTTCCCTTTTAATTATTGTCCATAAATACATTTGAGTGCATTAGGAGTCCTCGGGCGAAGAGCGTCGCGCTCCTCTATAGATTAGGACACGAACACATTATCTTAATGTACACATACGACTCATCTCGGAAATATCTCCGCGACATAAATTGCAGCTCGACGTTCGACCTCTGACCTTTATCAGGCCCCTCATGCACATGATGTCGACATCGATGTTGTGTGTGTGTGTGTGAGAGAGAGAGAGAGAGAGAGAGAGAGAGAGAGAGAGAGAGAGAGAGAGAGAGAGAGAGAGAGAGAGAGAATCTGCACATACATTACAGCACAGTGGAATTCTTTTCTTCACATACCCCAATCGAGGAGGTTAGGGTCAGAGTGCAGGGGCAGCTATGATACAGCGCCCCTGGAGCAGGGAAGGTTGAGGGCCTTGCTCAAGGGCCCAGCGGTGGCAGCTTGGCCGTGCTGGGCCTTGAACCCTTGAACCAGTTGCATGCTCCCTTTATTTATTTATTTATTTATTTATTTATTTATTTATTTATTTATTTATTTATTTAATCTATCTATCTATCTATCTATCTATCTATCTATCTATCTATCTATCTATCTATCTACCTGTCTGTCTGTCTGTCTGTCTATTTATTTATTTATGTATGTATTTATTTATTTATTTATTTATTTATTTATTTATTTATTTTTAGAGCGCACCCCCCTATTTTTTTTTTTAATCTGATTATACTCTTTGTATTAAATACTGTACATGACTGAGGACTGGAAATCTGCCCACATTAATCTCACTACCAAACTGACAGAAAGAGACCAGATATACAGTGAAATTGTAAGAACATATGCACTTAGATGAGAATCATCACTCATAAGAGCTTTTCAAACCTCGCCCGAGTTATCATCATTATATCTAAACCTTGTTTTGAGCCTCCGGTAGAGGAGCGTTTCACATTTTTTTAGAAGCCGGGATGGTTCGTTTTTTTCCACTGAGGATATAAAACCCTGCTCTGAAGAAGTGAACTCCAAATTGTGGTGTTAAACATGTACAGGGCAACGCAAGACACTTACAAACCTATATATACAGTATATATATATATATATATATATATATATATATATATATATATATGCATTAAATAGACATTACCGGAATCTGTTTGTGTGTGAGTGAGTGAGTGAGTGAGTGAGTGAGTGTGTGTGTGTGTGTGTGTGTGTGTGTGTGTGTGTGTGTGTGTGTGTGAGCAGGCACGACAGAAGTTGCGACAGGTTAAAGGTCCCACCGACGTGTGACAGCCGACTGTGTGCGCGAGCTCGTTTTATAACATAATTACACGTATCCGGCGCTATGGCAGAGTTTAGGAGATTAAGAGCTTTCAGCATAATTGTACAGCGAGAGCTCCTTGGATGAAATGATGCATTGTACATACTAATGAGGCCCTCAGTTCTCAAGAAAAGCGAGTCATTTTCCAGCCTACCTCCGTAATTACTGTATGCAAACAGTAGACGAGAGAGACACTCACAACACTCATGTGAAGAGAAACAGAGGTGGAGAATACGCCACGCACGTCCACATTATGCACATGATAACCTTTAGACTGTATCTGTCCCTCGCTATGTGCTCACCACTGCTCCAGGCCTTAACGAAGGACAGACGATTATTAGGCACAGATAGAAGATGTTCATAATTGTATTGCTGATATGAGCAGGTCGATAGGAGCTGAGGGCAGCTTTATTTCATTAGACGCCTGATTAGCCCCTGCTCCCATGTGGAAGGGGATTTGCCTCATAATCATAGTCATGGTGTTAATGATGCACAGGCCACTGTAATGTCTGGGTGTGAGAGGTTGTGATGGATGGACAGAGACGGGGTGATCGACCGGTACATATTACAGATGAAAATTGCATCCATCATAACTGTAGCGGTCAAAAGTAATGGATACTGTTTAGAACCTGATATAACATGTGATAACAGCTACAACATTAAATGTAATTCTAAACGGATTAAAAGCATGACGCATCATTCTTTATATTATATAATAAAAATTGCAATTTGTTTCAGAACGGTGATGAAATGTGAATCTTTTCTCACTTCGTGATGTTGGCCAAAAGGTCAAAGAGTCAATTCATTCATAGACGACACATCACGCTAGTGTTTTTATTGGCCTGAAAGAGAGATCATGTGCATATAATAACTTTTTATATAGCTAAGATATATAACTTTTACATACTGTACAGATGTCTTTCAGTTTATTTTATTTCCTCCACAATTCAATTCACGAGTCGACTCTTTCGTGATTCATTCAAATGATTTCTTTATCGACCTGAAAGAGGAATCGGCAGGTATAAATATATAACTTATATAACTTATACATTTCAAATAGATACATTTACACTTAATTTATGTTTGAAGAAACATAATTTAAATGCGTAATCTGAGAACTCCCGACTCTGTGAGCTGATTCATCTGCAAACGACACAGTGTCTTCATTGGCATGACACATGGATTATATGTATTAAACTTTGACATACTTATATAAATAGAGTTTAAGAACAGGTATCATGTATGTTATTTCATTTCCCTTCCTTAATTCAAATGTTTAAACGAGCTGAATCAAATGAGTCGACTCATTCCTAAATCCCGGCTTTCTGTCAAAATGTCTATCACATAAATGTACCTTACAGGTTTCTTTTTTTTCTATCATAATAATCTAATATACGAATATGTTTTACACGGAAAATCTGAAAATTTTTACATTTGTGTCATTTGATTCAGATTAGCATTCATATTTTTTTCGCCGTAACCAATTCATCAGTCGTTGCTACAGGGACTGAACTGTGTTATATTCAGTGTATTTGAGCATGGACAAATTACAAATACAGCACAATCAAAATATGTTTCCTGCCTCAAACATCCAAATCTTTTATTTGCATAATTAGCCAGGTGAACCACACTGTGTGAAATGGAATGGAAGGTTATATGTTGATAAAAACAGTTTGTACGTGTGTTTCCATGGCCTAGAGCAGAAATATGTTTCTATCACCCGAGCCGAACGCCGGGTCCGCTCTCGTGTGTATGAAAATGAGATGAACTTGGTCTCGTCACTCCTCAGCTTAATGAGCCCAAACCGAATCCCATCAAAATTTAGGCAAACTTGACATTTCGTCTCTGCTCGCTTGTGAAAATGTGTTTTTCTTGTGTTTTTTTTTTTTTTTTTTTTTAAAACAAGCCCTAAATCCAGCTAGTATTGCTAAGCGAAAGCGAGCTAATTAATTTGCGGGCATAATTATTAAGATATAATTTACATATAAATGCGTTTTTTGTGCTGAGAATAAATAAGTTAAATGGCACCCTCGAGACTACAATTTACAATTAGAACTTTAATACGGCTGATTATATTCATGCCGAATTTCTTGCGGATCTCGAGACAGGGAGGTGTCGGGATCGTCCCTGCCACTCAAACGACAAATGAGCTAGGATGTGTGTTTTGTGCCATACGATGGTATAAATAAATAAATAAACAAATAAATAAATAAATAAATAAATAAATGTGCGTGAAAAGAATTACCATTTAAAAAAATATCAAGGGTAAATTTCAAATGTGAAAATAAAAAAAATTTGATTAAAAAAATAAATAAATAGTCACATGAAAATTTAACTGCGTAAAAATAACATATGATAACAGATGAGACATTATGTGAAAAAAGAAAAGAAAATATATGAATAATGTGGTGGGGGAAGGAAGTATGAAAATAAATAAAATGTGAAAAAGTCAAGTGAAAATAATTGCATATAGAGTAAAAATCGCATAAAAATGAAACAAGATTTAAAATGTTTTTTTTTCAATAGTGTGAATAAATAAGGAGGTGAGAGAGGTACAGTAGACAGACCACAAGAATAAAACTCTGCTGTATCTCTCTGCCAGGGTAGAGATGGAGCAGAAGCTAAATCCCTCAATGCTTTGGTACTTTAGAAACATGTACTGTAGGAAACTAAAGGAAAAAAAAAACATGGTTCACATGGTCTCCCTGTACTTCTGGGGTTTCTGCTTGACATACATTATAGGCTGATTGGCATCTCTGAATTGTCTGTAGTGTGTGAATGGGTGTGTGATTGTGTCCTGCGATGGGTCGACACCTGTCCAGTGTGTCACCCACCTCATGCCCTGAGTCCCCTAGGATAGACTCCAGGTTCCCTGTGACTTTGTGTAGGATCAGAGCTTCAGAAAATGAATAGATGGATGGATGGATAGATGGATGGATATACAGGTTAGTGTGGATTTTTTTATTTCAAATTAGCATTTGTGATTCGATCCTCTCTACAAGTGATTAGGGACATTTTACACCACAAAGAGTTTCTCTGTGGCCGTAAAAACACAATGGAAATTTGTGCAACAGATAATTCTTCACCGTGTGAGCGATTTGTTTCCACACTGCTTTACTGTATCCCGATATTTCCTTGAGAAGACATCAATATATAAAGAATATGTGTTGAGAGTATGAAGTAAAGCATGTCATTTGGGTTAGTGTGATCCAGTGTCCACTAGGTTGCGATAATGAGGCCAGATCTGTTACAGTGTGTGCATACAGGCCTATGAGTGTGTATGTGTGTGTGCGCATGTGTGTTTGCATGACACAAGGCTGCACGAGAGTGACAGCCAGGCTTAGAGGGAGGGCAGGATAAAGACAGCCCGGGCCGAAAGCCCTCACTTCTGCCCTATTAATAGCCCCCTGCAGGCTGCATGTTTATTAGTCATGTAGCAGACGAGGCCGTGATGGACACATCCGCTCATTACCAGTTAGTGTTGCTTCAGAAGAAGCCAATCCAGGCACCGCTGGAGTCATCAGTCAGCGTGAGTGTCCTCCTCACAGATACGCAGATGTAGAGAACAACTTCACAACACTAAAGATGTACATGAACGCTCCAGTCCAGAAAGGTCAAAGCCTGAGCCATCATAGTAATCTTACTGACTGACAATGTTCTCCAAGCACATCTACAGTAAATGTAATGAAATAAATCAGGTTTTACAGTTTCTAAACAAACAAGAGACTATGATATCAAATAAATAAACAAACAAACAAACAAACAAATAGATAGATAGATAGATAGATAGATAGATAGATAGATAGATAGATAGATAGATAGATAGATAGATAGATAGATAGATAGATAGATAGATAGATAGATAGATAGATAGATAGATAGATAGATAGATTTCATTAAAACTACATTAAAAAAATCAGGGTTTATGGTTTCTAAAGGTACAATAGACTACAATATCAAATAAATAAATAAATAAATAAATAAATAAATAAATAAATAAATAAATAAATCAGGCTATTTTAGTTTTTAAACAAACAAGAGACTATAATATCTAATTAATTAATTTCCACTACATTAAAGAATCAGGGTTTATGGTTTCTAAAGGTACAATAGACTATAATATCAAATAAATAAATAAATAAATAAATAAATAATAAGACTTTACAGTTTCTAAAGAAACAAGAGACTATAATATCAAATAAATAAATCAAGAAACAAACAAATAAATAAATAAATAAATCTGGCTTTACAGTTTCTAAAGAAACAAGAGACTATAATTATAAAATAAATAAATATATAAATTAGGGTCTATGGTTTCTAAAGGAATAAGAAACTATAATGTTAAAAAAAAAGAATCAGGTTTTACAGTTTCTAAGGAAACACGAGGCTTTAATTTCAAATAAAAATAAATAAATAAATATTTTTATTATTTCAAATGTAGATTTTATAAACATTTTCTAGCAGAATTAATGATATAATGTTTAATTGATGTTTGATCAGCTGTTTAATACGATTTCTTTTATTGTTTATTGTAGTGGCTCTGCTATGAGTTCACACAAAAACCTAGTGCGAGCTATTCTGCAAGTTGATGCAATTTGATGAAAAGTCGTTTTTCATCTCTCTCTATATTTTTTTAATAATTTTAAACACTTTTTCTATTGACTTGAATTTTATTTTGCATGCTTTACAGTATTAAATTTTGTACATATATTGTAGTGTATATTTGTATATATATTGTGAAAATTTTGTAATTAATCAAGAAAGTCAGTTCGAAGTGAAGTGAACTCTAGAATAAACGTCTCTCTTAAGAGAACACTTTAAAATAAACATGGTATCTTCTCTGATTTTGCTTTTAATTAAAGTGTGAAAGAAGAAAAACTAAGGACATTTCTAAAACTATCGCATTTCTCTTCTGACAAACTGTTTGGCTCACTTTATGCACACACACACACACACACACACACACACACACACACACACACACACACACACACACACACACACACACACACACATGTTTTGTTACTGCAAGAGACTCCTCACTTAGTCTTTACTGTAGAGTCTCATACACTTTTCTTTTCAGGGACTGTTACAAATGTATAATAGAATAGAATAGAATAGAATAGAATAGAATAGAATAGAATAGAATAGAATAGAATAGAATGCAGCTACTCAAATCTTAGTTTGGCTGCTTATAAGAAAAGCTCCACCCATAAAGCAGTTTTATAGTAAAATTTAGCTTTCAACAAACTCAAGTTGATTCTTTATCGCTCTGTTTTAGAATTTGGGATTCTGTTCGAAGTAATATTCATAATGTGGAACTAGAGAATTGAGAAATAAAAAAGAAAAAAATCACAGACATCAGCATGCGTCACTGACGTCTGAGTCTCCAGGGACCTGAGTTCAAGGACCTTACTCTATTATTAAGACTGACTGTGACTCTGCTTTCTGTATCTGTGTGTCCTTGTGTGCTCTGTGTACAACAAACTGTTTATAACAACTAATTTGCACATATACACCACAGACATACAAAGATAAACTCGCACACACACACACACATACAAATGCACACACATTAGTCCTAACTTGCCTTGCATATAAACACACTCAAAGGAATGAGAGAGAGAGAGAGAGAGAGAGAGAGAGAGAGAGAGAGAGAGAGAGAGAGAGAGAGAGAGAGAGAGAGAGAGAGAGAGAGAGAGAGAGAGAGAGAGATGAGCAAGACGTTCGGCTTAGTGTAGTATTGAAAGAGTCCACTAGAGGTCTCTAAAGATCAGAAAATAAAGGAAAAGCTATAAAAGGAAACAATATCATTCTATGCTTACACACACACACACACACACACACACACACACACACACACACACACACACACACACACACACACACACACACACACACACATTACATTTTTCTCATGTAGAGATAATTAATAATTTATAATCAGAAGGTAATTAACGTGCAGATTTCACAGAAAGTAGCAACATAATAATAATAATAATAATAATAATAATAATAATAATAATAATAATAATAATAATAATAATAATAATGAAAATTAAAATTACTGCAAAGTCTAGATAAAATATTTGTGAACCCCTCTCTCTCTCTTTTTAGAAAAAAATAAATAAAATAATAATAATAATAATAATAATAATAATAATAATAATAATAATAATAATAATAATAATAATAATAATAATAAATGTTCAGATCGGATTTTTTCTAAGGTGATTTGATAAACGCAGAAGGCAGTGAGTAGATTTGACCACTAGATGGCAGTACATGAACATGTGACTGGACATCGTAGCCTTTGACTCCTACTGCTGATGACTCACACATTACTACACATTACCGTGATCTCTGCAGCAGACACTTTTATTGCTGTTATTTTTTTTTTAAAGTACATTGTGTCTTCACATCTGCATAACCAGTCACAAGCGCTGACACACACGATCATTTAGGGGTCTCTTCCTTTTCAATATGTTCTGATATTTATGAATAATAATAACAATGGTAGTAAATTAACACATGGAAAATACAGTGGCGGTTTTCTGGAAAACTAAATAAGAAACCATTTGAATTGGAAGTTAAAGGACAAAAGGACATTCTTCAAACTACTTTTAGATAAGAAACATCCAGGGAGTTTTAGTTCTTCCATCGTCCTCAGGGTTTGACACGATGTGCTTTTTGAGATGCTTTTCTGCTCATCAGGGTTGTACAGAGTGGTTATTTGAGTTAACATAGCTTTCTTGTCACCCCAAACCAAGCTAACTATGCTCTTTTTCTCTTTATATTCATATCAAGGTATTGTGTAGTAACCTTTACTTTTGTGTAAATAAATGATATTCCTTGAGATACCATATATCATAAAGCTAGCTCATTTTTTATACACACAATGTAGCATGATTTAGATATAAAATATGTTAAAAATCATGCTAGGAAAATGATCACAGTTCATGTGTTGTTCAGACACCAGCTACCCAGAACATCTTTCATTTATCTCATTTACTGTATACAACTAAGCAGTTGAGAGTCAAGGGCCTTGCTCAAGGGCCCAACAATGTCAGATTTGCACTCATAACCTTTCATAAGCTACGTGTCACAGCAAAATGCCTAGTTCTGTTTGTAGCCTTATTGTGATGAAAGACAGACAGTTTACAGCCTTCTCGATCGTTCCTAACCGGGATGTAACCTCAATCAGATCCGTCTGCTGGAATTCCAAATTAATCGCATTTAAAGGCCGTAATAAGGTTTTCCGTGCTCTTGCAAATCGCTTTGGTCTTCACACTTACAGATGCTTCCAGGACACTGTTTTTTTTTCTGCTTGATACTGCGATTAAAAATTTGTAGGCCCTCTTGGTTTTATGTGAGAGGTAACGTGATACGCTTGTGTCTGCCACATAAAGCGCATCTTGAGCCTATATCGCGACAGCAAACACTCATCTGTGCTTCTTTCATTTCCTTCTTAACACGATCTCATTGTTGTAGGGTCAGAGTGGTTGGTTTTGAAGATTTGTGTGGTTGGTTTTGAAGATTTGTGTGCAGTCCGCCAGACGATTTTAACTACACGATAATTAGCAAAGATTAAGAAAATAGATGAAAAAAACACATTTATTAAAAAATGTTTTGTTGGACTTTTTTTGGAAGGAGTCTCCAGTGTCAGTGTCAGGATGTTTTTCACTACAGTACATGAATGTTTTCAGGATGGAGGAGTTTTCTGTTTTTCTGCTTTCTCTCTAACAGAACGAGGAGAGAAAATAGAGAAAATAAACAAAGGCTGATGAGAGAAATACTGTTTATAGAGCAATTCTGTAAGTTATAGCAAGAACTAACTCGATGTGCAGATCTTCCACAACACGTACTTCTATGACTGTAACTATAAATGGACAAAAAAAAAAGTCTGATGTGTTGTTCATGAATAAATGAAGACATTATAGTCATCAATTATTTGTTGCTGTATAAGAGTAATAAAACTTTATGGTGTTAACAGTAACTCTGCTTCATGTCAGGCTGCATTACACCACGGCTTTCTCGATTATTTTTCCTCTGATAGAATATCTCAGAGTGCTTGTTTTTCTTGCGAGAGAACTTCACATTGTAACCACAGAGAAACCTGGCCCCATAAAGAACTACATAATACATTAAGTAGGCTGCCTACGAAGCAGGAATATCCCTCAGAGATTGTTTTTAGCGAGAGGAATTCCCTTTTCTTGTTCCAAATCACAAGCCAGAATCTGAGGTACTCTAATAAGTCGTTTCTTAAGCATTTTGACAGTTTTCCACAGTCCTCATGCCAGTGTGCCCCAGATACAAGACAAGCCTAAAACTATGCCAGTGGCCATGATAAGCTGTAACTGTTTTCAGGAGCCGTTTTCCACCCGTTCAGGCTCTTTTAAGAGTCACGGTGCTGGACAAGCACTAATCTAGCCTGACAGCAGCCTCTGAAGTCTACGGCAAAGAGCTGATGTCTACCAGGCCTCTAAAACACTGGTGCTTTCTGGGAATTGGTTGAACAAAAAGGTGATTTTAGTCCCTTTTACATTTCCTCCTTCTCCATTTCGAACTTGGGCAAACACACCTGCCTTGAGGAAGATATCTGAACAAAGAAGGGCTTTTATGGGACTGTTTCTGTAAATATCATTTACACTGCAGGCCAAAAGTTTACCTAGACCACGGCTAAAGACATTCAAAGTCAATTTCTCTTGGAACTCCAGGTAACATTTCATGTTAACATGCACTTCCTGTGTTCATCCAGTTAGAGACAAATTTATTTCAGCTTTATTTCTGAGTTATATATCTATAAAAGTTTCCATGAACTTTGTTACTACAGTAATCCCTCGCCGGTTCAAGTTTCGCGGTTCAAGTTTCGCGGCCTCGGCGCATCGCTGATTTTTCCAAAATATTCATCGAAAAATAAAAATAAAAACGGTTTCCCAGGATGCCAGACAAAGAGACAAACTCTCTCAGAGGCTTTGTACATACCCACGGGCACTCAGACAAGGCACGTGATTGGTTCCCGGCCCGAGATCTGAGCTGATTGGCTGCGCATCATCGCATCCTCTCCCAGCTTCTTCCCTTGTTGTATCTCGTCACTCTCGTTCACGCTGTCAACTGTGTCTCGCGTATCGTGTTCGAAATGAACTTTGCGTTAAGCCCTTACGATGCCACTTAAGCACCGTGCCCCTGCGAAAGATTCCTCTAGTGAGCCCAAGAGGAAGAGGAAGATGATGACCATCAGTGAAAAGGTCAAACTTAGGGCCAATCCTACTTCATGGAATTTCACCTATCGCGAGGGGTTCCAGTCCCCATTAACCGCGATAAACGAGGGATCACTGTATTCGGTGACATCAAGTCTATCAGGTTTCTCAAGTAACTTTGTAACTCTAGTTAAGTCCACAAATTTTACAGACCAAGTCTTTGTGATGGCCACTTTAATACTCTGTTACTAATTGGAGATGCTTCTAAAGATCCTTCTGAAAGATCTGACCACAATCAAGGTTTAAACAACTGGATGAATTTCTAGATAATCCTCCTTCTTTAATCCATTTTCCTGAAGAACACCCCTACACCAACCCCAGAACACCCCTACAACACCCCCAGAACACCCCTACACCAACCCCAGAACACCCCTACAACAACCCCAGAACACCCCTACAACAACCCCAGAACACCCCTACAACAACCCCAGAACATGATGCTGTCACCACATGCTTCACAGATCGGATGAAGTTCTGATTAAAACCAATTTTTCTCCACTGAACTGATAGAACTGATTATTATGGATGACAAACCGTTCAGCTTTTGTTTCATCTGACCATAGAAGGCTTCTCTTAAACGTCAGTCTGAATATTTTTATGCCAGTCTTGGACTTGGGCTTCTTTTCTCCATGATGGTTTTTCAGTCCATGGTGAGGTAGAGCTCTCTAAAGGGTGGATGAATATACTTTGGTACTAGTACCTCCAGTTCATTCACCAGTTCAGTTGTTGTTGTTTACTGGGTATTTGAAAAACTATATTTTGTGATAAAAACTAAAAAAGATGAAACAATTGAACTGAAAGGCAAATGAACGATTCAGCTAAAATGATCTCTGACATTTTTGTATCTTACAAAATCGTTCATTTGCTTCGAACAGAATGTTCACACAAAGTATGTGCATGCCTTTAATAATGAACCCCCACTTGAGGACCCACTTTTTTTTCAGGGTGATTAACTAGTTGATTTCCCAGAAACCTTAGGAGTTACACCAGGAAAGATGCTGAGTAACCATGGCTGCGTCTGCCAGTGCAGCTTGGAAAACATATCCGTGAAGTTATGCAGATTTTCACAACTACTCCAACATGTGTACCGAACATTCCTGAGTGTTCCTACGTCAGACCTTATTTTAGGATTTTAACAGTCTCAGAGGAACGTTGTTCCCGTATGTGCGGGTAAAACCGCAGCTCTCGATGTCTCTCCTCAGTGTCAGTTGGTAAGACATCTGACACATTCTTGTGGAATGCAGTAAAAAGTCCACATTTTGCTCCACGAACATCGTGGACTTATGGAACTCACCTAAGAAAATATTAACGAAAAGATTCATTACAGTGAGATCAGTGTTTCCAGGTTTTCTGAATTCTTTAAAGCATAGCAGCCTTTTAGTATTTTGCCTAATACACCTGACTCGGATATTTAGGATACTACCCAACACACCTGACTGAGGTGTTCAGTAATCTTCCCAATACACCTATATCAGGAAATATGTACTATACCAAACACACCTGACTGAGGTGTTCAGTAATCTTCCCAATACACCTATATCAGGAATCATGTACTATACCCAACACATCTGACTGAGGTGTTCAGTAATCTTCCCAATACATCCATATCAGGAATTATGTACTATACCCAACACATCTGACTGAGGTGTTCAGTAATCTTCCCAATACACCTATATCAGGAATTATTTACTGTACCCAACACACCTGACTGAGGTGTTCAGTAATCTTCCCAATACACCTATATCAGGAATTATGTACAATACCCAACACACCTGACTGAGGTGTTCAGTAATCTTCCCAATACACCTATATCAGGAATTATGTACTATACCCAACACATCTGACTGAGGTGTTCAGTAATCTTCCCAATACACCTATATCAGGAATCATGTACTATACCCAACACATCTGACTGAGGTGTTCAGTAATCTTCCCAATACACCCAGATCAGTAATTATTTACTGTACCCAACACACCTGACTGAGGTGTTCAGTAATCTTCCCAATACACCTATATCAGGAATTATGTACTATACCCAACACATCTGACTGAGGTGTTCAGTAATCTTCCCAATACACCTATATCAGGAATCATGTACTATACCCAACACATCTGACTGAGGTGTTCAGTAATCTTCCCAATACACCTATATCAGGAAATATGTACTATACCCAACACACCTGACTGAGGTGTTCAGTAATCTTCCCAATACACCTATATCAGGAATTATGTACTATACCCAACACATCTGACTGAGGTGTTCAGTAATTTTCCCAATACACCCATATCAGGAATTATGTACTATACCCAACACACCTGACTGAGGTGTTCAGTAATCTTCCCAATACACCTATATCAGGAATTATGTACAATACCCAACACACCTGACTGAGGTGTTCAGTAATCTTCCCAATACACCTATATCAGGAATTATGTACTATACCCAACACATCTGACTGAGGTGTTCAGTAATCTTCCCAATACACCTATATCAGGAATCATGTACTATACCCAACACATCTGACTGAGGTGTTCAGTAATCTTCCCAATACACCTATATCAGGAATTATGTACAATACCCAACACACCTGACTGAGGTGTTCAGTAATCTTCCCAATACACCCATATCAGGAATTATGTACTATACCCAACACACCTGACTGAGGTGTTCAGTAATCTTCCCAATACACCTATATCAGGAATTATGTACTATACCCAACACATCTGACTGAGGTGTTCAGTAATCTTCCCAATACACCTATATCAGGAATCATGTACTATACCCAACACACCTGACTGAGGTGTTCAGTAATCTTCCCAATACACCCAGATCAGTAATTATTTACTGTACCCAACACACCTGACTGAGGTGTTCAGTAATCTTCCCAATACACCTATATCAGGAATCATGTACTATACCCAACACAACTGACTGAGGTGTTCAGTAATCTTCCTAATACACTTACTGTATATCAGGAATCATGTACTATACCCAGCACACCTGAACAAAATATTCAGCATTATTCCCAGGATACCTGACCCAGGAATATACTATTGTTCGCAACACAGCCGAACCAGGTATTCAATATTCTTCCCAACACATGTATCAGTTATTTGGTATACTACCAAACAGATCTCATACAGGTATTCAGTAATCTTTCAAACATACATTAAGCCGGAATTCAGTTTTTAGCCCAGCAGAACTGAACCAGCAATACTTCCCAACATACCTGAACTAATTATTCAGCATTTTTCCCAACAGACCCGGACCAGGTATTTAGTAATTTTCCCAGCACATCTGAACCAGGTAT